>NW_026526721.1:35828754-35951254 GCF_024362965.1 Panthera pardus
ATTATTATTTAAAACTATCCATATATTGGTGTGCCTGGTGGCTCAGTTGGTTAAGCATCTGACTTCTGCTCAGGTCATGATCTCATTGTTCTTGAGTGCAAGCCACACATCATGCTTTCTGCTGTCAGCACAGAGCCCACATTGGATCCTCAGTCTCCCTCTCTCTGCCTCTATCCCACTCCTCTCTCTCTCCCTCTCTCTCCTTCTCTCCTCAAAAATAAATATGAAAAACATAAACTATCGTATGTTGAACAATTTCTTTACTCATTCATATTTATTATACTTCAATATTGATTTCTGGTTTTTATATATTTCTTAATAATATACCTAAGATGAAAAGTGCTCTGGGTTTCTTATTTATAAAATATATTTTATTCCTGTGTATCCTTGAATTTCCATGGGAGATAATCTTTTTGTTTTTAATTTACTCTATCATTTAACTTTTCTTCATCATGCTTTGTTATCTCAGATGTTTCTATTCTTTCAGTTGTCATAATTTTGCCACGTTTTCCGTGATTTTACATGGCTGTTAGTGGTACAGTGATGCCTGTAGTCCTGCAGCACTTTTTTATGTCAAATTTTAGCTGGGTTCCTAAACCACCAGGCAGCAAGCAGTGGGGAAGAGTGTTCCCATTTCCCTAAAGGGTGATAATTTCCCACCCAAGGACTAACATAGAGATAAACTTCATCACCACTTGTCTGAACTACTGGAGGAGTCTCTCTAGTCTGTGGTGACAGGAAGTGTTTTGAGACGAATTCTAAAGAGAAAGCTTATAGACATATATTATAGAAAGTCTGTACCCATTTATTTCTATTGTCACTCTAAAATCTTTTCACATCTTTGCTTCATTTCCAAGTGATACTAAACAGGTATCCATTTCCTCTTGAATTTTACTAGTCTATTAATCAATTTAATAACAATAGCCAAACACTATTATGATGAATTTCATCCAAAAGTGGAAACACTAGATACCTTCTTTTGCTATTTTTTCCAAACTATTTTTATTTTCAACCAGAGCCCTCTTGATCGTGGTTTTCTTATATATTAATTATGAATATTCTCTTCTATATTTTTGGAGGTGTTTCTTTTATCATCTCCCATATTTCTTTTAGAATATAACTTTTCCTTACAATTCTACACAAGTGTTTCCTCTCTCATATTTAACAACTCCTTCTATTTCCTCATCTTCTTGGGGTAGCAAGCCTAATTTTATGACATCCCATACAGAACACCTGTCCACCCCAGAAGGACTAAGTGAACTAGCTCCCTTGAATTACTTAAATATATACTAGAAAACATATCTCTTATCAAATCTTCTTACACTGATCTCTCACATAGAGTTGCTATTTTACTTTTGAAAATTTTCCCACATGTTCTCATTGAATTTGAAATTTGGGTTTATTACCAAGGCCTGTGTATTTTTTATCATACAATTAGAAATAAAATATGTTATGTATTTACATGTATGTATATATTTATATATATTTATAAGGCTACCGTATACATTATAGAAGTATAGTGACATTTTTCAGTAAAAAAAGTGTTTGTAAATATTTGTGGTGTTTCTATCAAATTATTTAACTCATGACCTGATATAATGTACAGACATAACTTGAAATTATCATCAAATCATTGTAAACAGAGAACTACAATAGATTCTTGGTATATGTGGTAATTTTGTTCTAGAAGTCACTATGAACACTGAATTGATGAACACAGAACTTACAGAGGAAATACAAAGTTAGGTTCCTGAGCACCTCTGGTCATATTTTCAACTACTTATCAGTACATAACCATGTTTTATGGTTTGCTTTCTGTTTAAAGACACTTATTTAATATATATTGTTAATTCACTAATATTAAACTCTTGGGCCACACCACTATAACTCATACCTGAAAAAAGCTTATCTAAACACACATAATTTCTCTGTAAGGGACATCACAGTCTTCTTGAGCTTGGGGACAATAGACAGCACCTCTGCTGTTTGGATCCATTTTAAATGGTAAAATACCGAAAAAAAATGAAAAATGTAAAAATATAACACTAAACAGACATAAAAGTCACTCTTGTTTACATTATAACAGTTAAAAACAAGAAGGCAGAATGTTCCCATGTTTGATTTCAGGTGGGAATATGCAACCAGATGACTTAAATTTCTTACTGCTCTGTATATGTTTGCAGTGACCATGAAAGTGCTAAGAGCACGGATTTGAGGTTTGTAAATAAATTTTAGTGAGTAAGCAAATTCACAAATATGGACTGTGAACAATGAGGAACAACTTTATGTGCACTTATCTAATTACCTAAATGTTAGTATGTCTTATTACCTAAAAATTTTTAATTATCTGAAGGTAAATAAAAAATTAAAATGTTTATCATGGATGCATATTATGAAGAATTCAAATGATTTTAAAAACAAGAGTTTCCAAAAATATTAATTTAAAACTTTAACACGAGATAAGATTTTTATTCATTAAGAGTGAGTAATATGCAGGTATGAGAAAAATTCTTTAGCAATCAGCTACCACTCTTTTCTTCATTATTTTAACTACTATAGATTGTTAGGTATTTTCCAATATGCTGAAGCTTTTCTTTCCAACTTTAAACCAGTTATTATTCAAACTATTATGCACTGGAGCAAATTTCTACTTTCTATATTAAATGTGTAAACTAAAATAATTATTTTCTACCTTTTGTATATTATCTTTCTTAACTGTGAGATTTTCTAGGGTATTTAGTGTTTAGGATGAAAGATTTACTATCTTTAGTTATAAGAGACATTATCAAATGTTTTTTAATAAGATTGTATCAGTTTAACTTAAACTTTCAGTTTCTATTGATTCGAATCCACTCTAATGCTCCATATTTTCAGAATTACAAAAAAAAAGTCTATCCGAAATGTGTGAGAAGTCTTAATTTTTTTATTTTCCTGATCACTACTAGGTTTGAGCATTTTCTTATGTAAAAGATAACCACCAAACTACAAAATTCAGATTTATTTTGAGCAAATTTTTCAGATATTGAATTAATTTTTTATAAAAAATAAATGTCATTTATATGTACAAAATTGGCAGAAAGTGTTAATAAGGATTTTGATTTTTTTTGTATGTGATTGTATCTATTGCTGTATTTATCTATAGGATTTTTCAGATTTATTAGTATTGTTCTTGAGAATGGCATCGTTAAGATAAAATGCTTTCCTAGGATAAATTCTATCTTTATTTAGAATCAACTGAATGGACAGTCTTAATGTGAATACTTCCCATGTTAGAACAATTATAATTGTTTTAATGATACCCACCTAAATCGGTGAAGGTAATCTTTATTCACTTTAGAGAATAAAGTGCTGATTTCTTCCATCAATGGCCTCAGAGACATATCCAGAAATAGTATTTTACCACCTAACTGGGCATCCCTTAGCCTAGTTAAGTTGATACATAAAGTAACCATCACAGACTGACTAACACCAATTGAATGTAGGTAAAAGTTTCAATGTGCCAATTATGAACATAAGCCTGATGACGCACCCCCTATCTCCACTTGCTTTCTTACACTTCTATTATCACCATGAGAACAACACGCTAGCTAGTTCGTCCAAGGATGATGCCCCTGGACCAAATCTGGACCCAACACTTTGGAGTACTTTGGAGATAAGGATGGCAAAACACAACTTACAGCAGAATTATCTCAAATAATACTTCAATCCATGGGAATAAATATTTATAGTTGTGAGATGCTAAGTTTTTTGTGTTTTTATTCAATTACAGCTGATGGTTAGGTTACATACTAATTTCCAACTCTTCCTTTTAACTTAATAACATATATAGCAAGTATACATTTCTTAAAACAACTTTACTTCCTTCTCTAAAACACACTTAGAGTACTCTCTAAACTTTTGTAATAAAAACCACAGTTATCAACCTCAGCTTCTGTGTTTTGACCTCCAGTAACCTCCTGCAAGTTATAATCCTCAAACCACTGAATAACAAATATGATCCCATATTATGCATAAACAATCCTGCTGTTAAAATGTTTCTATTTCTCAAAGCACATTGTTCTGTTTTTCTAAGAAGATTTTACTTTCTGAATTACTCTTTGATTCCCTTTTTCTAGTTTTTTATCAAAAAGCGTTTAAGAGTTTCAGAGTTTAAGAGTTATCAAAAGAGTTTAAGGCATTATTCATTTGGTTATTCTAGTAACAGATTCATTTTAAATGAGTTCTAAAATTAATATTCTTTTCATTTCTGAACTTTAATTTGCTTGTTTCTAAAGAAGGCTAATCAAATAGGGGCACCTGGGTGACTCAGGCAGTTAAGGGTCCGACTTTGGCTCAGGTCAGGATCTCACTGTTCATGAGTTCAAGCCCTGAGCCAGGCTATGTGCTGACAGCTTAGAGCCTGGAGCCTGCTTCAGTTTCTGTATCTCCCTCTTTCTCTCTGCCCCTCCCCCATTCAGTCTCTGTCTCTCTCTCAAAAAGAAATAAACCTTAAAAAAAATTAAAGAAACTTAATCAAATAGCAGCTTAGGAAAGAATGTAAAGGATCTTTAAAAAAAATTATTTCATAGTCTCTAGAAAACTTGTAGTTTATCATAGTCAGAATTCCTGAATATTGTCAATAAGTTGACTAACAACAGACATTCTGACCTCAATCAAATGTATCATGATAAACACAAAAGCATATCAGTTACTATCACAAAACTATTATGGATCCTGTTTTGGTATATTACAGAAAGTAACCTATTTTCTGGAAAATATTTCATATATATGTGAATGTACATACGCACATACTTACACACACGTTTCTATAAACACACACACACACAAATATAAAAGTGGGAACTCATAAACTTTTGCACTTTTTTTCTTGCCTTAGTATCAAGGAGGATGTCCAAAGTGAAAACGGCCAAAAGCAATTGCCAAATGGATTTACATTTCAATATGTGTGATGTGATTTAGGGAAGTTAATATTCCTATGGTAAAGGGGTCCGGGTTTCCTTAATGAACTCCTACTCCAGTGTATTAAATAAATCTCAAATAAAAATGTTGAATCACATGTTTATGATAAAAGAACATAATATAGACACTGTGAGACAAACATTTGATATATTACAGTACAAATCATTAAAAAAATATGATTAACGTTTTATTTGCAAGTAAATTTATTTGCTGACTCATTAACACAAAATACATAGAATAAATTATAAACCCTCAAAATGAGAAAATATTAGAAGTTTGGAGATAAGAAAAACAGAGCCAAGATCATTCCTAAGATTGAACTAAAAATTTATTACTAGGATTCTTTGCAACCTAACAAAAAGTAAAACTCAACCTCTCTTGTGTTCTCATTGCCATATGGAAATGAACAACCAGTTCAATGAAGAAAAAAATTCTTTAAACAGATTTTGAAATATTTCAGATGGATATTCATTCATATGAGTAACACAGAGGTGAAATGGATAATATCATAGCGAAATTTTGTAAAGATGAAACCCAAAATTGGATGGTTGTACATATTGAATGCTAGTATATTGAGATAAAAAAAAAAGAATACGTTGAGGTCAAGGGATTCAGCTGGATCTTGGAATACAGCTTATAATATTTATAGGAATTGATAAACTCAGTATCTTTCAAGTAATATATATAAACATTTTGAAACCAACTTTTTGATTAAATATGGGAAATAGATAATTTTATACAATTAATACATGTAATTTCATATAATTTTCCTAGACCTGGAAAAGACATCCTTTCTATTATATGATAATCTGTATATTTTAGAAACAAAATGTGCAAATGGTAAAGTAAATCTCTTATAAACAAATTTTGAAAATCTAGTAAAACTCTTTCTTATAGTGTTTTACTCTACTTCCACAGAGAAATTAAGTAATCTCTCAATCTTTCACATGGTTATTCATTCAACAAATATTTTCGAGCACCTTCTATTTAGCAGGCATTGCTAAAAACACTGGAGTACAGCAGTGAACTAAAGTGACACTCTAGGGGCGCCTGGGTGGCTCGGTCAGTTAAGCATCTTTGCTTAGGTCATGATCTCATAGTTCATGTGTTCAAGGCATAGGTGATGTGCTTTCTCAGAAGCAATATTTTGTGACGATGAAGTTGCCAAACTGTTTTCCAAAGTGTCCTATTAATTTTTCACAACAAAAAAATCGATGTTCCAGTTGCTCCCAAAACCCAACACTTAATATAATCCATCTTTTTAATTTGGAAGCAAGGTACGGTATATCTAGAGGTATTATATCGTAGTTTACTTTCCATCTCCTCACAACTCATAAATTTTAGTACCTTTCATATGTATAATAGTTATGCAGATGCCATATTTCTGATGCTTTTATCCAAGTATTTGTCAGATTTTTTCAATTGGATTGTCTTTTATTATTTGCTAGAGTTTCTTGTATGATATATATATATATATATATATATATATATATATCCTTTGTCACTTATGTTATACATATATAAATATAAATATAAATATAAATATAAATATAAATATAAATATAAATATAAATATAAATATAAATATTTGTCCTTTGTCACTGATATGTATTAAAATATAATCTGTAGTTTCCCTTTAACTCTCCAAATAATGTCCTTGGAGGAAAATGTTTAATTTTATTACAGTCCAATTATGTTTTTTTCCTCATGATATATTTTCTGTGGCCTGTTTAAGATATATTTGCCTACTTCAATATCATGAATGAAATTTTCTTGAATCCATAGATGAAGTTATTAATATATTCTTCTAAAAGCTCTATTGTCTACTATCCACTATTACATGAACAATACATCTGTAAGTAATTCACATTTTTACATGGTGTAAGATATAAGTGGGGAATAACTTTTCTTGTCTGAATTTCCTATTTACCTGTATTATTTTTGAAAACTATTTTTCTTTCTCACATTTGTTACAAGGAAAAATGAGCAGCGTGTGTAGATTTGTTTTCTGGACCATATATATTGACAAATCTATTTACTGTTATTAGAGTAAATTCCTGAGAAGGAGGGAAATAAAGAATAATCATTTCTTAATCTTTAAATGGATGCCTATAAACATTAACGTTAGATGAGATTTGGAATTTTTATTAACAAATTGAAGGTTTTATAGATGAACTGAGACTGTTCATAGAACGAATAGTAACCTATGTTTTATATTATTATTATCTAAGGATGACTCTGAGGAATGTCCCCTCTTGAGATTTCATTCAAAGAGAAGGACATAATAAATCTATGTAGTGGCTGATGATATATGTTGACTTGGCTGGACTACAGTGCCCAATTGTTTGGTCAAACACTAGTACAGATGTTGCTATAAAGGTATTTTTTACATATAGTTAATTTCTCTATCAGTTAACTTTAAATAAAGGAGATCACTCTCAGTATATGTGTGGGCCTCACCAAATCAGTTGAAGGTTTAAGAGCAAAAGCAACTTCAACAGAAAAGGAAAAATGCAGCCTCTAGACTAAAACAAAGAAATCTTGGCTGACTTTCCCCTACTAAAGACTGCAACTTCAACTCTTGCCTGAGTTTCCAAGCTGCCAGTCTGCCCTTCAAATTTCAGACTTGTCAGCCCCCACAAGAAGCCAATTCCTTCAACTCTCTTCCTCTCTCTCTCACCTCCGTTTCTGTGTGCTTATGTATGCCACGTTGAAATCACTCTCCAACATACTAAGTTTGAAGTTCAGTGGTGAGTGTACTCACCATTCCAATACTAGAATACACCATATTTTAGTTGGCTAGGGTTGTCACAACAATGTTAATAAACTAGGAGGCATAAGCAAAAAGAAATTTATATTTTGCAGTTATGACAGATAGAAGTCTGAAACTAATGTGTCATAGGGTTTGTTAATCTTGGGGACCATGAGGGAAGGCTGTCTTCCAGGCCTCTGTTCTTGTCTTGTATATGGCTGGGTTCCTGTTCACATGGTGTTCTCTCCGGATGTGTCTGTATCTAAATTTCTTTTTATAAAGACACCAGTCATATTAGATTAGGGTCCACTGTAATAACTTCAACTTAACTAATTACCTCTATCATGACTTTATTTCTAAAAATAAAGTATCCACGTCTTAGTTGCTTATTCCAAGCAAGAGTGAGTATAGTAAGAATGTTACATTTTGACATACTGGGCGTTCAGACTTCAACATAAAAATTTTGAAGGAACATAATTCAACCCATTACATCATGTAAAAGTTGGCAGTCTTCCCTGAATTAATTTTGTAATATTATGAAATAAAGTAGTATATGTTTTTCTATAAAGTGTCATAAATCTGTCATTTAAAAATTTTACCTTTCTCCCCAAATATATAAAACAATTACTCATAAACATAAGCAACCTTATTGATAAGAATGTGGTACTTGCAGGGGACTTTAACACTCCACTTACAGAAATGGATAGATCATCTAGACACACAGTCAATAAAGAAACAAGGGCCCTGAATGATACATTGGATCAGATGGACTTGACAGATATATTTAGAACTCTGCATCCCAAAGCAACAGAATATACTTTCTTCTCGAGTGCACATGGAACATTCTCCAAGATAGATCATATACTGGGTCACAAAACAGCCCTTCATAAGTATACAAGAATTGAAATTATACCATGCGTACTTTCAGACCACAATGCTATGAAGCTTGAAATCAACCACAGGAAAAAGTCTGGAAAACCTCCAAAAGCATGGAGGGTAAAGAACACCCTACTAAAGAATGAATGGGTCAACCAGGAAGTTAGAGAAGAAATTAAAAAATATATGGAAACAAACGAAAATAAAAATACAACAATCCAAACGCTTTGGGACGCAGCGAAGGCAGTCCTGAGAGGAAAAGACATTGCAATCCAGGCCTATCTCAAGAAACAAGAAAAATCCCAAATACAAAATCTAACAGCACACCTAAAGGAAATAGAAGCAGAACAGCAAAGGCAGCCTAAACCCAGCAGAAGAAGAGAAATCATAAAGATCAGAGCAGAAATAAACAATATAGAATCTAAAAAAACTGTAGAGCAGATCAACGAAACCAAGAGTTGGTTTTTTGAAAAAATAAACAAAATTGACAAACCTCTAGCCAGGCTTCTCAAAAAGAAAAGGGAGATGACCCAAATAGATAAAATCATGAATGAAAATGGAATGATTACAACCAATCCCTCAGAGATACAAACAATTATCAGGGAATACTATGAAAAATTATATGCCAACAAACTGGACAACCTGGAAGAAATGGACAAATTCCTAAACACCCACACTCTTCCAAAACTCAATCAGGAGGAAATAGAAAGCTTGAACAGACCCATAACCAGCGAAGAAATTGAATCGGCCATCAAAAATCTCCCAATAAATAAGAGTCCAGGACCAGATGGCTTCCCAGGGGAGTTCTACCAGACATTTAAAGCAGAGATAATATCTATCCTTCTCAAGCTATTCCAAGAAATAGAAAGGGAAGGAAAACTTCCAGACTCATTCTATGAAGCCAGTATTACTTTGATTCCTAAACCAGACAGAGACCCAGTAAAAAAAGAGAACTACAGGCCAATATCCCTGATGAATATGGATGCAAAAATTCTCAATAAGATACTAGCAAATCGAACTCAACGGCATATAGAAAGAATTATTCACCATGATCAAGTGGGATTCATTCCTGGGATGCAGGGCTGGTTCAACATTCGCAAATCGATCAACGTGATACATCACATTAACAAAAAAAAAAAAAAAAGAGAAGAACCATATGATCCTGTCAATCGATGCAGAAAAGGCCTTTGACAAAATCCAGCACCCTTTCTTAATAAAAACCCTTGAGAAAGTCGGGATAGAAGGAACATACTTAAAGATCATAAAAGCCATTTATGAAAAGCCCACAGCTAACATCATCCTCAATGGGGAAAAACTGAGAGCTTTTCCCCTGAGATCAGGAACACGACAGGGATGCCCACTCTCACCGCTGTTGTTTAACATAGTGCTGGAAGTTCTAGCATCAGCAATCAGACAACAAAAGGAAATCAAAGGCATCAAAATTGGGAAAGATGAAGTCAAGCTTTCGTTTTTTGCAGATGACATGATATTATACATGGAAAATCCGATAGACTCCACCAAAAGTCTGCTAGAACTGATACATGAATTCAGCAAAGTTGCAGGATACAAAATCAATGTACAGAAATCAGTTGCATTCTTATACACTAACAATGAAGCAACAGAAAGACAAATGAAGAAACTGATCCCATTCACAATTGCACCAAGAAGCATAAAATACCTAGGAATAAATCTAACCAAAGATGTAAAAGATCTGTATGCTGAAAACTATAGAAAGCTTATGAAGGAAATTGAAGAAGATATAAATAAATGGAAAGACATTCCCTGCTCATGGATTGGAAGAATAAATATTGTCAAAATGTCAATACTACCCAAAGCTATCTACACATTCAATGCAATCCCAATCAAAATTGCACCAGCATTCTTCTTGAAACTAGACAAGCAATCCTAAAATTCATATGGAACGACAAAAGGCCCCGAATAGCCAAAATAATTTTGAAGAAGACCAAAGCAGGAGGCATCACAATCCCAGACTTTAGCCTCTACTACAAAGCTGTCATCATCAAGACAGCATGGTATTGGCAAAAAAACAGACACATAGACCAATGGAATAGAATAGAAACCCCAGAACTAGACCCACAAACGTATGGCCAACTAATCATTGAGAAAGCAGGAAAGAACATCCAATGGAAAAAAGACAGTCTCTTTAACAAATGGTGCTGGGAGAACTGGACAGCAACATGCAGAAGGTTGAAACTAGACCACTTTCTCACACCATTCACAAAAATAAACTCAAAATGGATAAAGGACCTGAATGTGAGACAGGAAACCATCAAAACCTTAGAGGAGAAAGCAGGAAAAGACCTCTCTGACCTCAGCCATAGCAATCTCTTACTCGACACATCCCCAAAGGCAAGGGAATTAAAAGCAAAAGTGAATTACTGGGACCTTATGAAGATAAAAAGCTTCTGCACAGCAAAGGAAACAACCAACAAAACTAAAAGGCAACCAACGGAATGGGAAAAGATATTTGCAAATGACATATGGGACAAAGGGCTAGTATCCAAAATCTATAAAGAGCTCATCAAACTCCACACCCGAAAAACAAATAACCCAGTGAAGAAATGGGCAGAAAACATGAATAGACACTTCTCTAAAGACATCCGGATGGCCAACAGGCACATGAAAAGATGCTCAACGTTGCTCCTTATCAGGGAAATACAGATCAAAACCACACTCAGATATCACCTCACGCCAGTCAGAGTGGCCAAAATGAACAAATCAGGAGACTATAGATGCTGGAGAGGATGTGGAGAAATGGGAACCCTCTTGCACAGTTGGTGGGAATGCAAATTGGTGCAGCCGCTCTGGAAAGCAGTGTGGAGGTTCCTCAGAAAATTAAAAATAGACCTACCCTATGACCCAGCAATAGCACTGATAGGAATTTCCCTAAGGGATACAGGAGTACTGATGCATAGGGGCACTTGTACCCCAATGTTTATAGCAGCACTCTCAACAATAGCCAAATTATGGAAAGAGCCTAAATGTCCATCAACTGATGAATGGATAAAGAAATTGTGGTTTATATACACAATGGAGTACTACGTGGCAATGAGAAAGAATGAAATATGGCCTTTTGTAGCAACGTGGATGGAACTGGAGAGTGTGAATGTAAGTGAAATAAGCCATACAGAGAAAGACAGATACCATATGGTTTCACTCTTATGTGGATCCTGAGAAACTTAACAGAAATCCATGGGGGAGGGGAAGAAAAAAAAAAAAAGAGGTTAGAGTGGGAGAGAGCCAAAGCATAAGAGACTGTTAAAAACTGAGAACAAACTGAGGGTTGATGGGGGGTGGAAGGGAGTGGAGGGTGGGTGATGGATATTGAGGAGGGCACCTTTTGGGATGAGCACTGGGTGTTGTATGGAAACCAATTTGACAATAAATTTCGTATATTAAAAAAAATAAAAAATAAATAAAAAAAATAAATTTCTCTTGGACATACAGGTCAAAAAAATTTTTTTTTTTTTTACCTTTCTCCAGATTACGATCTGCTATGCTAGGCTTTCTTTTTCATTAGCTTTTCATTTACTTGTGAATGAGTACATTCACAAGTATCACCTGATTCATAAAAATTTGGTATTTTGGGGTATTTGGTGGCTAAATCCCTCTAAGCCGTGTCTACCACCAGACTAAGAAAGATCATTTTTCTTAAAAAATTAAAATTGTAAAAAAATATATTTATTTAACTGTATCCAATTCACCTTTCACCCCTTCTAAGTCATATGGCATCATAACAGTATATCATTCATTTACACACATTATTTTTTTTTGTAAATCTGGTAATGGGTGAATCTACTTTTATTTTTAGCGTTAATAACAATTATTAATATTAAATTATTATATCTTTATTGCTTTGCCATAGATTGTCAACGAAGAAAAACTCAATATATGCCCACTATATTTATTCAGGAATAAATTAATGCTTTAGCCCTCACACACTGGAACAAATTTTTCCATTATTGAATTCATCCAGAAAACTTCAAGGACACACATAGACTTTGGACAATCCTGTTCATTCATAAAAGAACAGAGACGTCTACTTAAGACCCACTTCTGATATTTTTTTGTATTGTTGCAGTAAAGTTACAAGCTGATTATAGCCATTTTCTTTTATCCTGTATAATCTTAACTATTCAGTTGTGGAGGGCATAAAGTATATTCTAAATTGTATGCTGCAGGAAGTATTGCCATTCAAAGAGAAAGAGTGAGCATAATTACTTATTTAGATTAAGCAAGCCTTCCCAATGCTGGCATTTATTATACACATTTACATATTGTAAAAAGCTTTAAAAATACATGTTACTAAAAAAAGAAGAAGAATGTTCTCAAAATCACTGGTGACTAAAGTACATTGTTTTTATAAGTATATATTTGTGTGTCTTTTTCTTATATTTTAAACTCAACCTACATTAGAGTTTATATTAATAATTAATCTTACTAATCTAGATGGGTTTAAAAGTCCATGTTGGGTTCTGAAAGCATATGCCTACTTATTTTGATTTGCTCTTAAAGCCCTAATTTTTTAAATAATCAACACTAATTAATATGGAGAAACCTAATAAATAATTTACGAAGCAAATGAGGAAACCAACTTATATTTTTGGATAATAAACAATACAATGACAAAATTTTGTATTTTCTCATCATACTGCATGGGAAGTTGGTCCTATAAATCTCCATGCATCTCAGTGCCTGTTAAACAGCACAGAATAAAATCAATGGTCAATGAAATTGTATTTTCAAGCTTCAAAGTGCTATAAACAATAGCATACCACAAAATAGAAAACCATAAAAAAGCAAACTCTTTTGTAAGGAATATAATTGATTGTTTCTTTTCTGGTGATGATACTGACGGTAGTGATTTGAATATCAATAATGATACCATTATAATAATAGTTAAAATATGTTACTTCAGATTCTGAAAATGACTGTGACTCATATATAGCCTATGTTCTGCCAGTTATCTAGGCAGGGTCCCTGGCATCCATCAGATCCCTGTCTTCAGCCTATCTGTGGCCCAGCTCTGGTCCTGCCAGGCTGCACAGTGTTTCTGTGTTTTATCTAAGGCGTGTGACTGTTTCAGAACTCTGTCTCACAGTTTTAGGTACCCATCACCAGCAGACCAGCACTGATCCTCTGGGGGATGGTCTTGCCACGTTGTACAGGTAAAAGTTAGCAGGACCACACAGCAGCTGGAGTTTACAATAAAGTGCATTAAAAAGCTGGCACCAAGATTGGCTGCCTTCAGCAGGTGTATTCCTATGCTAATAAAAGGGGTAGCATGTTGGCATCTGCCAGCTCTTCTGTCCTTGGAGAGGCCATGCCACCTCTCTCAAATGCCCTCCCAGAAGGGGAACTGTTTTTCCCCATGTGACCCCAGGGGATCTTCAAACCATACTGCCTACTACTGGGCCTCTTCCCTCCTTCCCCACAGGAGCAATGCTATGCCTACCCGGCTCCAACCAGCAGTGGTGAGGACTTCTAAAACTTCAGGCTTTGGGCTCCAATGCTTGGAAAATATTGCCATAATCAGCCACCCAAGTTTTACCAGTCAATGGTTTTGGGTAAATGTTTCTCTGGTTCAATTCCCTGTGTGCTGCCTTCTCCCCATTTTTCTCTCTCTTTCTCCTCTCTCCAAGATCAAGGCTCCTTCACCTCCACAGTACCCAATTTCTTTTCTCCCTTGAATCACTGAATCATGTCTCTGCACCTCCTACCTTCCACGATATGGCTTCTTTTCTCCCTCTAGTTCTACAGTTTATTTTCTCCCCATTGAGATTTGTCTCTTGGGTGTTCAGAATGTTTTGATATTTTATCAAGCTGTGCTTTAAGGAAAAGGCAGGCCTAGGGTCATGCTGCTATGGTCAGGAACAAGACAGGAATATCCAATGTCACCATTACTATTTAACATAGTACTGGAGGTCTTAGCCTTAGCAATCAGACAACAAAAAGAAATAAAAGGCATCCAAATTGACAAAGAATAAGTCAAACTTTCACTATTTGCAGACCACATGATGCTCTATGTAGGAAACCTGAAAGACTCCACCAAAAAATTACAAGAACTAATACATGAATTCAGCAAAGTCAAAGGATATAAAATCAATGTACAGAACTCTGTTGCATTTCTATACACCATTAACAAAGCAGCAGTAAAATAAATAAAGGAATCTATCTCATTTACAATTGCACCAAAAACAGTAAGATACCTAGGAATAAATCAAATCCAAGAGGTAAAAGATTTGTTCTCTGAAAACTATAGAACACTTATGAAAGAAAATGAAGAGGACCCAAAGAAATAGGAAAACATCCCATGTTCATGAATTAAAAGAACAAATATTTTTTAAATGTCCATATTACCCAAAACAATCTATACATTTAATTCAATCCCTATCAAACTATCACCAGCATTTTACACAGAACTCGAGTAAACAATCTTAAAATCTGTATGAAACCACAAAAGACCCCAAATAACCAAAGCAATCCTGAAAGAGAAAAGTGAAGATGGAGGTATCACAATTCTGGACTTCAAGCTACATTAAAATGCTGCAGTCAAGAAGACAGTACGGTACAAAAATAGACACATAGATCAACAGAATAGAAAATGCGGAAATGGACCTACAACTATATGGTCAACTAATCTTTCACAAAGCAGGAAGAATATCCAATAGGAAAGACAGTCTCTTCAACAAATGGTATTGGGAAAACAGTACAGCAACATGCAGAAGAAAGAAACTGGGCCACCTTCGTACACCATACATAAAAATAAATTCAAAAAGTATGAAAGACTTTAATGTGAGACAGGAAACCAACCATCAAAATCCTAGAAGAGAATTCAGGCAGTAACCTCTTTGACATAAGCCATAGCAACTTCTTACTAGAAACGTCTCCTGAGGCAAAGGGAACAAAAGCAAAAGTGATCTATTGGGACTTCATTAAAAGAAAATACTTCTGCACTGCAAAGAAACAATCAAAAACCTAAAGGCAACCTACAAAATAGGAGAAGATATTCACAAGTGACATATATGATAAAGAGTTAATATCCAAAATCTATAAAGAACTTACAAACTCCACAGCTAAAAACAAATAATCAAATTAAGAAATGGGGAGAAGGTATGAATAGACATTTTTCCAAAGAAGACATACAGATGGGTAACAGGCATGTGAGAAGATGCTCAACATCACCCATCATCAGGGAAATACACATAAAAGCCACAATGAGATATTACCTCACACCTATCAGAATGGCTAAAATTAACACACAAGAAATAGACGTTGGCGAGGATGCCGATGAGGAAACCCTCTGACATTGTTGGTGTCAATGCAAACAGGTGCAGTCGCTCTGGAAAACAGTATGGATACTCATCTAAATGTAAAAAAATAGAACTACCCTACGACCCAGCAATTGTACTACTAGGTATTTATCCAAAGGATTCAAAAACAATGATTTGAAGAGGTATATTCACCCCCATTGTTTTTGTGGAATTATCAACAACAGCCAAACTACAGAAAGAGCCCAAATTTCCATTGACTGATGAATGGATAAAGAAGAGGTGGCATGTTTGTGTGTGTGTGTGTGTGTGTGTATGTGAATATGTATGTACCGTATGTATGTATGTGTGTGTGTGTGTGTGTGTGTGTGTGTAATGGATAATGGAATATTATTCAGCCATAAAACGAATGAAATCTTGCCATTTGCAATGATGTAAATGGAGCTACAGTGTATTATGCTAAGTGAAATAAGTCAGAGTCTTGGGGTTATCAGAGCCCCAAGTTGGGTGTAGAGATTACTTAAAAATAAGAAAAAAGAATGTTAAAAAATAAAACAGATACACATATGGGAAGAGTAAAAAAGTAGAGAGGAGAACAAACCATCAGAGTCTTTCAATGATAGAGAGCAAACTGAGGATTGATGGAGGGAGGTGGGTAAGGGATGCTGTAAATGGGTGATGGGTATTAAGGACACCACTTGTTATGATATGCAGTGGGTGTTGTATTTAAGTGATGAATCATTACATTCTTCTACTGAAACCAGTATCACACTATATGTTAACTAATTAGAATTTAAATAAAAATTTGATAAAAAAAAAAAAAGAATGGCTAAAAACTCCTGAATGTAGGGAAAGAAATCAATCATTTTTATGAAGTTTAAGAGTTTCTGAACAGTATCTACCCAAATAAGACTACATGGAGACACACTCTAATCAATTTGTTAAAAGACATCAACAAAGGGAATTTTGGAAGCAACAAGAGAAAAGTGAGTCATGACATTTAAGGGAAGCCCCATAAGATTTTAGAGTAGAAACTTCACAGAACAGGAGAAAGTTGGATGATATATTCAAAGTTCTGGAAGAAAACTTCCACCAAACAAAAATTCTATATCTGGCAAAGTTACCTTCTAAAAATTAAGAGGGGATAGTCCTTCCCAGAAAAACAAAACCTGAGAATCTGTTACCAATTGAGCTGCCTTGTAAAAACTGTTTAGGAGAGTTATTCAAAATAATTTGTTTTACCCTGATGATGAGTGATGTTGAACATCCTTTCATGTGTCTCTTGGCCATCTGTATATCTTCTTTGGAAAAATGTCTATTCATGTCTTCTATCCATTTTTTATTAGATTATTCATTTTGGGGGTGTTGAATTTTATAAGTTCTTTATAGATTTCTAATACACTTTATCAGATATGTCATTTGCAAATACCTTCTCTTATTTTCCATTCTTTTTTGTTGATTGTTTCCTTCTCTATGCATAAACTTCTTATTTTGAACTAGCAAGAGTTTATTTTTGCTTTTGTTTCCCATGTCTTAGGAGATGTATCTAGTAAGAAGTTGCTACAGCTGATGTCAAAGAGGTTACTGTCTGTGTTCTCCTCTAAGATTTTGGTGTTTTCCTGTCTCACATTTAGGCATTTTATCCATTTTGAATTTATTCTTGTGTAGTATAACAAAGTGGTCTAGTGGCATTCTCCTGCATGTTACTGTCCAATTTTCCCTACACTATTTGTTGAAGAGACTATCTTTTTCCCATTGGATATTAATCCTGCTTTGTTGAAGATTAGTTGACCATATAGTTGTAGATCCATTTCCGGGTTTTTTATTCTATTACATTGATCTGTGTGTTTTTTTGTGTGACATTACAATATTGTTTTGATTGCTACAGCTTTGTAATATAACTTGAAGTCTGGGTTTGTGAAACAAGTTAAACAGCAACATGAAAGCATGGGACAATATAAATCTGAAAGGAAAAGTAAATACATAGTCAACACAGAACAATATAATTCTGTAGTAGTGCATAAAATATGTTTAATCTTGATATAAAAATTTAAAGAAATATTAAGAATAACTATAATCACAAAAGTTTGTTATAGATACAATATCAAAACAAGTAAATTCTGACTACAAGTAAACAAAGTGTGTGTGTATGTGTGTGTGTGTGTGTGTGCGCGTGTGTAGGCAGTAAAAGTGTAAAGGCTTTTATGCAATGGAAGTGAATTTGTTACCAATTTAAAATAGGCTATTTTAACTACAATACGTGTTATGCAAGCCTCATGGTAACTAAAAGAAAAAAAAACGTAATATATATTTATAAATGAAAATAAACTAAAGGAAATAATTACAAGAAATTACCAAATAATAAAGGAACACAGTAAGAGAGGCTGACAGAGACAATAGCAAAACAGACAGAAAATTATTAACAAAATGGCAGTACTGTCCATACATATCACTAATTACTTTAAATGTAGATAAACTAAACTCTTTAATTAAAAGACAAAAGGTGACTGAGTGCATTAAATAAGCAAACAAAAAAACAAAATCCAGTGATTTATTGTCTAAAAGAAACTCACTTTAAATTTTAAGAACACATATAAACTAAAAGCAAAAGAGAGAAAAAATACATTTCATGCAAATAGTAACCAAAAGAAATAGGGATATCTATAATTATATCAGACAAGGTAGATTGTAAATGTATATACACCCAGTGTCAGAGCACCTATAAATTAATAAAATATTGACAGATCTGAAGAGAGCAATTAACAGCAAAACAATAAGAGAAGGAGACTTTAATACCCCATTTGCAATAATAGATAGACCACCAAGACAGAAAATATATAAAGAAACCATGGTCTTAAACAACACTGTAGACCAAAAAGACTTAACAGGCACATTTAGAACTTTCCATATAATGGGAGAATACATATTCTTCTCAAGAGTGCATGAAATACATTCTCAAATAGATCATATATTAGGTTGCAAAACAAGTGTCAACAAATTTAAAAGGTTGAAATCATTCCATGTATTTTTTCAGATCACAAAGTAATGAATCTTAATAAGAAAACGGGAAAATTAAAAATATAGGGAAATAATGCCCACATTTTTGAATAATCATTGTGTCAAAGAGGAAATCAAAAGGAAATTTTAAACTATTCTAAAACAAATAAAAACAAAAATATAATATACCAAGATGGTACCCACAGTTATCATGATGAGCATGGCATAATGTAGAGAATTGTTGAATCACTATATTGTACACCTGAAGCTAACATATATTGTTAAAATTTCCTACTAGCCAAAGCCATATATAGATTCAATGCAATTCCTATCAAAATTTCATGGTATTTTTCACAGAAATAAAAAAATTCCTAAATTTTGTGTAGAACCCCAAAACACCCTGAAAATAATTTTTCATGTTATCTATGAAATACATATGTTATCTAGATAATACATTTATCTAGACAGATATAGATACACAAACACATACACATACACACAAAATTTTGTTCTTCAAAAAGGAGATCTGCCATTTTTAACTAATGGGTGAACCTGGAAGCCATTATGTTAAATGAAATAAACCAGAGAGAGAAAGAAAAATACTCCATGATCTCACTTATTTGTGGAATCTAAAAAATCCATATATTCTATTAAATTCACACAAGCAAATATTAGAAAGGTGGTTACCAGGGATAGAGAGTGGAGTAAATACTAATAGAAATGTTAGTCAAATAGTACAAAGTTTCAATTATGTAGGATAAATAAAATCCTAGCTCTGATGTACAACATGGCGATTAAAGTTAATAGCATTGTATTGTATCCTTGAAATGTGCTGAGAATTGATTTTAAGCACACCAAAAGGTAAGTATATGAGACATCTCACATGTTAATTAACTTGACTATAATAATCACTTCACAGTGAATATCAGAACATCATATTGTACACCTTCAGTATATTCAATTTTTAAATCAAAAAAGATTGAAGCAAGACCAATAATCTTCAGAATGAAAGAAAAATAACTTCTGTTACTACTTTTGCTCTGTCCTTAATACTGTCAGTTGATATATTTCTGAACTGACAGAGTATTGTTGTTAAAAAAAAATCTTACCTTAGATCTTTTTTCTCTTTTCATCTGAACCTAAAATATTTCAAGAAAGACCTCCAAATGTCTCATCCATTTTCCAATAATAGGTACATCATTCTTTAAGGATGGACAATTACTGAAAAGTGAAAGAAAAAACATATTAAGTAAAAATATACTCTAGGTGAATTAAAAAGAAAAAGGAAACATACCAAACAAAAATGTGTAAAGAAATTAAGTAAAACTATTTTCAAGTATTGTTGTAAGCCTCTGAGATTTTTGTGATTATTTGTTAGGCAGAATTATTGAAATACAGTGGCTAACACAATGCTAAATTCCCAGTTAGTTGGTGGGTTTAATTCAATCACAATTATATTACTGGGATAAGTTTTAAAATATCTAAATACATAAATGTCTAAATATCTAAACAAAATATGTAAATTATAATTATACTAGTACAGACAATATTTTTTAAGGACTACATTAAGTCTAGTACTTGATTAAGTGCTATTTATTTCAATAAAAATAAGCTAAAACTAAAAAGAGTGTGTAGTACTAGAAATACAGATTAATCAAAGTACAGTTTGCAAAGACCTAAGTTTCAAATCTGTGTCAAAATTTCATTTGTTGGTAAAAGTTGAATTTCAAAATAGTAAAGAAATATTGATAATAAATTATTTACTCGAGGATAATTTCTTCCTTCATGAAAATATTATATAGCAAGTTGAGATTATTTAACTTATAACATAGAATTCATCATCAGATAAATACAGTAAAAAGAAAAATAATACACTTTGAACTGAATTTCATAGTTTAAAATATTTGAAACAATATGTAATACCAAAATGTATTAATTTCCTCGAGTTTCTTAAAATGTTCAAGTTCTAAGAGCAGGAGTAAGAAAATAGAAATGTGCAAGACGTCTGTATTAATATATTATTTTGGCCTTTGTCCATTTATAGGTAAATTAAAAATAAATTAAATACCAGTTAATAAATAACTAAATAATAATAATAATTTAATAATGAAATGATGTATAAATAACTTGAAAATATTGGAGAGTGTATACTTAATATGGAACGGCTAGAATCATGGTTTTAGTAAATATAATTGTCACAATATGATAAATTTAAAAATGGGACATGTATGTACAATAATATTCCAATTTCATATATCAGAATTTTAAGAGGAATTTTTATGGTAGAAGAGCTATTAGTAAATTTTAACTTATTTTATGGCTATATGTATTGTATAAATAATCTATAAAATATATATTTCATAATCAATGAAAATATATTAATAAAATATTTTATTTAGTCTTTTTTATAAATGTCTATTTACTTATTTTGAGGAAAAGAGAGCATGGGTAGGGGAGAGGCAGAGAGAGAGAGAAAGAGCGAACCCCAAGTCGGCTCTGTGTCATGAATGCAGAGCCAGATGTGGGGCTCAATGTCACGAACTGTGAGATCATGACCCAAATCAAAATCAAGAGTCAGTCATTTAACCAACTGAGCTACCCAGGCGTCCCTGTTTAATTTACTCTTGATTGGATTGTTTCTGAAACTAATATGTAACATGGCACAATTTTCTTTTAAAATTTTTGTAAAATAAGGGCACCTAGGTGGCTCCATCAGTAAACGTCCAACTCTTGCTTACAGCTCAGATCATGATCTCACAGTATGTGAGACTGAGCCCTGAGCAAGGTTCTGCTATGACAGCATGGAGCTTGCCTGGGATTAACAATCTCCCTCTCTTTCTGCCCCTCCCCTGCTCACACACTTGCTCCATCTCTCTCTTTTGCTTTCTATCAAAATAAATAAAAAATAAATAAAAATAAAATGTTCATAAAATAAACTGGGGTGCCTTGGTGGCTCAGTCAGGTGAGCGTTGGACTTTTTATTTTGATTTGACTCACCACCCTAGGGTCACAGGATCAAGCCCTACATTGGGCTCCGTTGGGTGTGGAGCCTGCTTGAGATTCTGTATCTCCTTCCCTCTGCCCCTGCCCTACTCGCTCTCTCTCTACCTCTCTCTGTATGTATAAAATTTGTTTTCATAAAATAATATATTGCTCTAAATTTTTTCAATTTCTATAATCTATAATTTAATACTTTTCATAAATAATCTTTTTGCCTGGATTTCAGCTATTATTGAATGACTATTACCAATACACTTAGTGACTTTCAGAGGCCAGTGAAGACATTATGCTATCATGATTATTCCATGTCTACAGTCAAGCAACCATAATTAGAGAATTTAGGTTTTCAGCATATAAAAATGAGAGAATTAGAGACTATGGATACAGATTTAAAATAACATTCAATTTCAAGATACTGTAAAAACCAAGAAAACCCAGGCAGCAAATTTCCAGTTTTAAGAGATAAAGTCTTTTCTAGAATTGCCATTTTCCTTTTACTTCATTGGATCAGGAAGAAAGGTAACATGAAATGGTTAACTTTTGAGGAAAAAAAATAATGGAAAACTTACACACAACACCAAGTCACTGGAATAATGATAATCACCTTTCCATTACATTGGGACTTCCACAAGTAATATGCTTCTTTAAATATTCTTTTCTTGGTGAGTTATTTTCTTTTGGTTTGTTTTTTAAATAGGAACTTACACACTACAACTTGAATCGATAGTAACAATATCATACATACACATTTCTTTAATCATGTGACATAACTTAGAAGTACTAATTAAGAAAATTTAAACATATTGCCTAATCCTTATTCTAAAGCCTAACTGGTAGCAGGCAAAGAAACAACCATCATCAAAAATAATACAGAATATTAAAATAACGGGATGTTTTCAACCTAAATTTTTATTTCAACTCTCATGGAAAAGAGATAAATACCATAGAGCAATAGGGAAGAGCTCATCAGAAACAGTATAGAAGAAGCTAGGAGTTACTCCACCTTCTTTTAATGAAACATTTCCCCCAGAATGTGGTAGGTACCTAATAAATGTTTTTAGAAATCAGTTGAATTATGAACACTTCTATAAAGACAAAAAAATAAAGTTAGGTTGCAAAATGTTTGCCTGTTTTGAGGGAAATGGAAGAAATATGCCTCCATGCTACTTTATTCTGATAAACAAGATACCCTTCTAGTCTCTAGTGGTGAATATTATTTGTCACATTATCTGAAAAATTTGTTTTATAGTACTGTAAAGTGAAAAATATTGTTCTTTAAATATGTGACACTATAGAAAAGCAAAAAGTAACTGAAATTTTAAGACAAAAAATCACATACTTGCCATTCTTAAAGACATGCATATCTGAAACTTCAAATAAAAAAAAGGTATATATTGTGTTCCTAGTTGGGTGCCTCTTCAAATAAAATAGTTCATGACACTGCTTTAAAAAAAATATTTCTTTTGTTTTTGGCTTATTTTTGCTTTCTTAGGTAAAAATTTGCTTGAGTGCAGAAAAAAATTATTTTTTCCCAGATAAAAAACAAAGGAAGTTATAGGAAGTTATCCAGTGATATGAATCACATGAACTTTCAATTTATATAATTACATAATAAAAATAAATTACTGTGTAATAAGGTTAACTTTTTCTTAAGTCTTGGAAAATTTGCCTATATCCTTTATATATATATATATATATATATATATATATATATAATATATATATATATTAATTTCTAAGTCTTAATAAGTATAAAAATAATTATGTTCAGTTGAGAATAAGCTAACATAGAGATTTTTTAAAATTAAAACATACATAGCAGGAAATCATATTTTCAATATTTGCAAACTGAGAACATTTGCACAGTCTTAAATATTTCCACCAAGAACATATGTGCATTAAAAACATTTAACTTTATTTTCTTTTCTCTCCATATGCAAAATAACTAGTTTCTTATTCTGGCTTTTATTTTTATTTTTCAAATATTGTCAAAGCAAGTGTTCAAACATTAATAGAATTTATGGTTTGGAAAAAGAATGGAAGAATAATGTACATCTATTCAAATTCTACCCTGAAATCAAAACTGTTAATTAAATTACTTTTATTATTTTTATTTTATTTTATTTTATTTTATTTTATTTTATTTTAATCCAAGTTAGTTAACATAATGGTTTCAGGAGTAAATTTAGTGATTCATCACTTACATATAACACCCAGTGCTCATTCAAACAAGTTCTTTCCTTAATTCCCATCACCCAGTTAGCTCATCCCCCTACCTAACACCCCTCCAGTAACCCTCAGTTTCTCTTCTGTGTTTAAGAATCTCTTATGGTTTGCCTCCCTCTCTGTTTTTACTTATTTTTCCTTCCCTTCCCCTATGTTCATCTGTTTTGTTTCTTAAATTCCACATGAGTGAAATCACACGATATTTATCTTTCTCTAAGTTATTTCGCTTAGCATAATACTTTCTAGTTCCAACCACATTGTTGAAAATGGCAAGATTTAATTCCTTTTGATCACCGAGTAACATTCCATTATATACAGATACCACATCTTCTTTATCCATTCATCAGTCAATGGACATTTGGGCTCTTTACATAATTTGGCTATGGTTGACAGTGCTGTTATCAATATCAATTCACCCCACTTCCTCAACAGAGTACTGCCAGGCACTGAGCTCCAAAACTTCACACTCTGCACTCCAGTGTTTATAGAATCCTCGTGGTATTGAAACCCTCTGCTTTCTCCATGTCAATGGTTTTGGGGAACAGGTTTCTTTTCCAGTCCCCTGTGAGGGTTCTCTCTCTCTCTCTCTCTCTCTCTCTCTCTCTCTCTCTCTCCAGCTACTTTCAGTGGGGAGTGCTTTTCTTGCAGGATCCCAATATGCTGCACTCTCCCCTTTCTCTTTCTCTATCTTCTCTCCTCGAAAACAGATCCCTACCCTCCAAGGCTCCGCAGCTTTTCTCTCCCCCAATTCACCTCTTCTTACCATGTACCTGCCAAGTTCTCTGGCTCTAATTATGCAGATTGTTGCATCAACCCCCAGATCATTTTGCTAGGTGTTCAAAATGGTTTGATGATGATCTAGCCGTGTTTCAGTGACAAGACAAGCTCAGGATCCCCATACTATTCTGTCATCTTAAGTCCTCCCCAATTATTTTTTTACATTTATTTATTTTTATTTTTTAGAGAGGGAGAAAGAGCGGGGAAGGGCAGAGAGAGGGGGAAAGAAAATCCCAAGTAGGCCCTGTGCTGTCAGGGCAAAGCCCAATGCAAGGCTCTCTCCCATGAACTGTAAGATCATGACCTGGACTAAAATCAAGAGTCAGATGCTTAACTGACTGAGCCATCCAGGTGCCCCTTAAGTTCTTTAAAGAGTTAAGAGAACTTCGTCTTTACTGAACAACAGAAATGGCTGCAACCTTAGACCACCTATTGATATGCATTGTAAAGATACACAGAAAATAAATAATAATAGTGGAAGGATACTAATTGTAGAGTTGATACCCCTTTAGATCAAGCACATAATTTTAATCCCTCTATAAAAATTAAAAACACCTTATGAACTCCATCAGTAATCCATTTTGTAAGGTATCTATGTAAACAGACCAAACACAGCAAGAGAAAGAGACTATCTCCATAAAAAATAAATAACTTGATTAAAGATGGTAACTATGTTTCAAAACAACAGAATTCTCATAATATAATACACATATAGAATATTACTCAGCCATAAAAAATTAGATATTGCCATTTGTGGTAATATGGATGAACTGAGAGAGTACTATGCTAAGTAAAATAAGTTAGACAGAAAATGACGAATGCCATATTATTTTACTTACAAGTGAAGTCTAGAAAACAAACCAAATGAACAAAGAAGAAAAGAAATAAACACAAAACTAGACTTTTAAATATATAGAACTGATGGTTACCAGAGGAGAGGTGGGGGGGGGGTGAGGTAAAGAGGGTCACAAGATAAAAAGTACCGTCATAAATAAATAAGTCACATAGATGAAAAGTACAGCACAGGTAATATTGTCAATATTGTAATAATGTTTTTGGTGACAGATGGTGACTATGTTTACCATGGTGAGCACAGAGTAATGTATAGAAATGTTGAATCAATATGTTGTGCACTTGAAACTAAGATAACATTGTGTGTTAATTATATCTCAATAAAAAATGAATTATAAAATAGTATACAAGCTTAAAGGTGAGAGGCCAGAATGGGTTGACCCAGAGATCTTTGATTCTACCTAAAAATGTCTATAAATATGAAGATTTATGGAATAGAGCATTTCTCATAATTTTAATGATAGAAGAAAACCTTGATGACTAATCAATTATATTGAATGTGAACCAATTTTAAAATGTCAAAATATGAGAATTGAATAAAATAAGATAAATCAATAAATTTTGAAAACCCTATTTAAAGAATAGATTGGTGACTGTGGTATAAAATTAATGTAACTAAAATATACAAAAGTGAATGGGATAAATAGGTATAGAAATGAAAGAATACTTTTTTATTGAGAATCAATGGATACTTCACATAAAGAATAAATAGAATATTAGCCCTTAATTAAAATGATAAAAGTAAATCAGAGAAGTGTTTAAAATATTTATATGTAGAAAACCCAAAACAGCTAGAACTGATACACAAATTCATTCAAGTTGCAGGATGCATAAACAATGTACAGAAATCTGTTGCATTTCTATACACCAATGATGAAACAGCAAAAAGAGAAATTAAGGGATCAATCCCACTTACAATTGCACCCAAAATAGTAAGATACCTAGGAATAAACCTAAACAAAGAGGTAAAAGCCCTGTTCACTGAAAACTCTAAAACACTGATGAAAGAAATTGAGGATGACAAAAAGAAATGGAAAGACATTCCATGCTCATGGAATGGAAGAACAAATATTGTTAAAATATTTATACTACCCAAAGCAATCTACACATTTAATACCTATCAAAATACCATCAACATTTCTTACAGAACTAGAACAAACAATCCTAAAATTTGTATGGAACCTGAATAGCCAAAGCAGTCAAAAGAAAAGAAAAGAAAAGAAAAGAAAAAGAAAGAAAAGAAAAGAGCTAAATGTGACATCTGAAACCATAAAAATGCTAGAGAAGAACATAGGCAATAACCTCTTTGACATTGGTCATAGCAAATTCTTTCTAGTTCTGTCTCCTGAAACAAGGGAAACAAAAGCAAAAATAAACTACTGAGACTTCATCAAAATAAAAATCTGCTGAACAGTGAAGGAAACAACAAAACTAAAAGGCAATGTACAGAATGGAAGAAGGTATTTGCAAATGACATATCTGATAAAGGAGTAGTATCCAAAATCTATAAAGAACTTACACAAGTTAACACCAAAAAAATGAATAATCCAATCAAAAATGGGCAGAAGGCATGAATACATTTTACAAAGAAAACACAAGAAAAGATGCTCAACATCACTCATCATCAGGGAAATACAAATCAAAACTACAAGAAGATGTCACCTCACAACTGTCAGAATGGCCAAAATCAACTACACAAGAAATAACAGGTGTTGGTGATGATGCAGAGAAATGAGAACCCTCCTTGAGGATTGGTCGAAATGCAAACTGGTACAGCCCCTGTGGAAAACAGTATAGAAGTTCCTCAAAAAGTTAAAGGTAGATCTACCTTATGATTCAGCAATTGTACTACTAGGTATTTACCCAAAAGATACAAAAATACTAATTCAAAGGGATACACACACCCCAATGTCTATGGCAGCATTATCTACAATAGCCCTACTATGGAGATAGCCTAAGTGTCCATAAACTGATGAATGGATATAAAAGAAATGTTGTATATAAACAATGAAATATTACTGAACCATAATAAAGAATGAAAGCTTTCCATTTGGAATGATGTGGGTAGAGCGAGAGAGTATTATGCTAAGTAAAATAAGTATAGAGCTAGAGAGTATTATGCTAAGTAAAAATTTTCCACATGATTCGACTCATATGTGGAATTTAAGGGAAAAATGAGTATAGGGAGAAAAATTATAAAGAAGCATACCAAAAAAACAGACTATTAACTACAGAGAATAAACTGGTGGTTACCAGAAAGGGGGCAGGTGGTGAGATGAGTTAAATGGGTGCTGGGGGTTAAGGGGTGCACTTGTGATGAGTTTCAGGTGTTGTATGGAAGTGTTGAATCACTAAATTTTATACCTGAAACTAATATTCCACTGGATGTTAGTTGGAATTTAAACAAAAACTTAAAATAAAGCACATGGTATTACTTAAAAAAAAACATATTGTGGTGAGGTTATCTTTCATCTTCTTGTGTATGTATCACCATTGCAATTATGGAGAAAAAAATTTAACAGACATAGTATCTTTTAAAGATAAGTTGTATTTTCTTTCTGTATCTTTGTGATGTCTTTTTGTATTTTTTTCATTTGTACTACATGGTTCTCATTCTTTACCAAAATAGTGTCCGTAACATTTTAAAGGAATGCTATGACTTGCATTGTACAACAAAGGAAAAAAAGAAAGAGAAGCTAACTAAAATTAGGGCACATTAATATCCTTTCTCCCAAGGAGAAAGAGTTGCACTATTGAATGACATGTGATTAGAGACATAGTAAACCTGTCTTGTTTCTAGAGAAGAGAGTCTGTAGACCGAAGACAGTCGGTCTATAAAAATAAGTAATCAAATTCTTCTGTTACATGCACTACATATTTTCAAACAGGTGCTCAAAGAAACATTCATAGATGTAATTCTTAACTAATTAAGAAAGAATGAATATACCCTACAAGTATGTGGCTCAAGAAACAAGAAAAACTACCAAAATAAAATCATGGAGATACAGAAGAAAGATTGCATGTGGAAAGTCTATACATTAATAAAACTGAAGTACTTTTAAGTTAGAGTAATTTATTTATGACAAAACATAAAATATAAGTTCTAAGATATTCATATTTAGAAAAGGTAAAGAAAAATAGGTATTAAAGTATGGATGTGAATATTACTGAGTAAGACATCACTTTTCTTACAAACAAAATATACATCTCACAAAATAACTGTTATACAAGTGCAAATCAACCAACATGCTACAACAACAATGAATCAGATTCCCAAGGCATGCTATAAAGTCATTAAGGAAAAGATGATGATGACACTTTTTAATTTTTAGAGCTTGACAAAAAAATAAAAGTTTAATGTTCTTTCATTTTTTTTAAGTTTATTTTTCTTGACAGAAAGAGAGAAATCAAGGGAGGGGCAGAGAGAGGAAGAGAGAGCAAGAATCCCAAGCAGGCTTCGTGCTGCCAGCACAGAGCCTGATGCAGAGCTCAAACTCATGAATCGTGAGATCATGACCTGAACTGAATTCAAGAGTCAGGTGCTTAACCGACTGGACCACCCAGGTACCCCAAAGCTTAATTTTTTTATATGGCTGATGAATTGAGCTGTAATAATACCAAGGGCTTCTGTTTTTAGGAAAAAGAAGAGTAAAAATATAACAAACAGAGAAGTTAGCCACACTACATATTTCTGAAGGGAGATGAACAGCATTTTTTCTTAAAAAAAATCCATCAGGATCATGATGTAGGTTACTCCCATCTTCAGTCTCCCTCACAAGACCAACTAACCAACAACCATAGACAAGACATCATTGTAAAAATCCCAGAAAGCAATGGTGGTGTTGAAGCACCCCAATGGGTAAGAGAGACCGAAAAGGAACAAATTAGAAGGGTAAGAAGAGCAGTTATATTCTGACCACATCAGCCATTCCCCAAGCAAGGCCTATCTGGGCCTCTATTTTTACCAGTGGGAAAAAGAGAATCAAAGATGGACATCCAGCTTCCCTAGCACTGCAAGACCTTCCAGAGTCATACTCAGGCCCGTCCTCAGAAGGATCGTTGGGTGAGTCTTTAGGATCTGGCCACTGAAGATCAGATAGAGAAGGCAGGCAGTAATGATTTTATGGGTATGACATCCAAAGCACAAGCAACAAAAGCAAAAAGAAGTAAATTATGCTACATCAAATTGAAAAGTGTCTGCACAGAAAAAGAAGCAATCAACAAAATGAAAAGACAATATATGGAATGGGAGAAAATATTTGCAAACTACCTAACTGATAAGGGATTTACAACCAAAATATATAAGGGACTCATGTAACATAGTAGCAAAAATAATCTGATTAAAATGGGCAAAGGAGCAGAATAGACATTTTTCCAAGGAAAGTATTCATATTGAACATGAAAAGATGTTCAACATCACTAATTATTAGGGAAATGTAAATCAAAACCGCAGTGAGAAATCACCTCCCACTTGTTAGAAAGGTCATCATCAAAAAGAAAAGCTAAGAACTAAGTAAAGATGTGGAGAAAAGGGAACCCTGTACCCTGTTGATGAGATTGTAAATTGATGCAACCACCTTGGAAAATAGTATGATGGATCCTCAAAAAATTAAAACTAGGCTTACTATATGATACAGCAATTCCCCTTCGGGACATATATCTGAAGGGAATGGAATCACAATCTGAAAGTTATATCTGCACCCCACCCCATGTTCATTGTAGCATTATTTACAAAAGCCAAGACAATGGAAACAAATGTTGATGAATGGATAACATACACACACACACAGGGGAGTATTTTTAAGCCAAATAAAGGAAGAAATCTGCCATTTATGACAACGTGGATGTATCTTGGAGGTATTGTGCTAAGTGAAATAAGTCAGAGAAACACAAGTTATAGATCATATTACTTATAAGTGAAATAATTTAAAAAAACTCATAAAAACAGAGAGCAGACTGGTAGTTTCCTGGGACAGGGAAGGGGGCGTTTGTGGGAAATGGGTGAAGGTAGTCAAAGGATATGCACTGCCTATTATAAGATGAATGACTTCTGGGGATGTAATAAACAGCATGGTGACTACAGTATACAATATACATTTCATATCTGAAAGTTGCCAAGAGAGTAGGTCTTAAAACTTCTCACCATACACAAAAAAAATTGTTAACTACATGAAGTGACAGATCTGTTAACTATCCTTATTGTGATAATCATTTTATGATATATGCATATATCAAATCATTACAATCTGCATCTTAAACTTAAAAAAATACATGCCAATTGTATCTCAATGTAGCTGGAAGAAAACCAAATTTCAGAAAGAAATGTAGAGCAAACATCTAAGACATTTGAACTGTAATATTAATGACTATCTAAAATAATAAGCAAAATTGTTGATTATTGTATTGACCTAACATTTTTATTTTTTTTAATTTTTTAACGTTTATTTATTTTGGAGAGAGAGAGAGAAAGACAGAGTGAGAGTAGGGGAGGAAGAGAAAGAGAGGGAGACACAGAATCTGAAGCAAGCTCAAGGCTTTGATCTATCAGCACAGAGCCCAATGAAGGGCTCGAACTCACAAAACAGTGAGATCATGACCTGAGCCGAAGTTGGACACCCAATCAACGGAGCCACCCAGGTGCCCCTGAACCTTACACTTTTAAAATATACTAATGTTAAGTTACCAAATTTATTTTACCAACAATAAGCAACTATGTATTTCTTTGATTTATATAACATTTTGTAACAAAGCTTCCTCTAGACCTTTAATATATTTTAGCTTTGAAGACAATATTTAAAAATAATTCATTTTTAGTATATATGGCATACATTTTATGTTGATCTTTGAAAAAAACTTAAAATGATATAAAATAAATTCATAAAAATGTGTAGAGACAGAGGAAGTTATAATACAACACATAAGATATAATATCCTTTCAGGTATCATATTTTATGTCTGAAAAAATAAATCTAATTTTATTTACTCTTTTCAAGATTATTAAATGTTCTATACCATTCAAAAGCATGGAAAAATTAAAGATAAGAACATATACTAAGGTATTTTTCATTAAATATTTCAAGAATATTTTCTGTTTGAATTAGGCAAAATAAATATAAAACATTGTAACATATTGAATCTATTCTTTTAAACAAAAAATATATAATTAAACACAAATGGTCTCTAACCTGAAGATGAATTGGCAACAGGAAACCTTGGTCTGTCTTCCAAAAGTAAATAATGTGCTAAAATGACTGATTGTTTTCTAATCACAGATGGCAACAATCTCTGGTCAAGGCTCTCTGTTAGTAATCCTTTGAGCCTAGGCAGCAGTTTTCAATTTTTTCTTTATTTGTCATACCTGGGTTATTATGAACAATTTACTAGGCTTGTTTTGCAAACATATTTTTTGCACTTTCCAGCAATAAATGGCCTTATTTCACTGATTGGAAAAGAATTCATATATTATACAAAATATTTTCATGTTTCAATTATTCGGAAGAATTAAATTGGAATATAATAAAATTATTTATTTTATTATTATTAATATAATAATAAAATATTTGACTGTAGAATGATTTGAGTTTTAATAAAACCATAGCAATCTTGGTGGTGCTTATATCTATAGCATATGCTTTGAGAAATTTTTAGAAGAAAATTATTTTAGAGGAATTATAGATTATACAGTAAGTCTTGTATCTGAAAATGAATAAATGCATTAATTTATTAATTATTCTCATTAGTTACTAGCTTGTAGAGTGAGTATTTGTACTTGTAGAGTGAATATTTGTAAATATTTGCTTATTTATCCAAGCAAAAATATTTATACTTGCTATACTTAATATTTATATTTATTTAATATTTATACTTGAAATATTTATTTTTGCTACATAATTAACATCAAAGAGAAATATACCATATTCTGTCACATCAAAACTTATATACTTGCCAATATTTCACCATTTTGATCTATGAAAATATCAATTCCATGTTCCATGATTTACAAAACATATAGTTCTATTGAATAATATAGTCTTCAAAAAATTTACGTGAATTTGTAACTGAGTTTGTGTGTAACCATTTCTACTAAATGGAAAAACTTATCAGTCATTTTTTGCTTTGAAAAAATGATATGGAGAGAGGATTAGCAGAACAGAGTCTCCGGAGCCAAGCGCAGACGAGAGGCCCACGGAAGAGGGTAGGAAGGGCGGCCAGGAGGTGCGTGCTCCACGGACTGGCGGGAGGGAGCCGGGGCAGATGGGCAGCTCGCCGGCCAAGCAGAGCCCCCAAGTCTGGCTGGCAAAAGCCGAGGGGCCTGATGGACTGTGTTCCGACAGCAAGCTCGACTTAGCGTCTGGGAGGTTGTAAGTTAACAGCTCTGCTCAGAAAGTGGGAAGGCTGGAGGACAAAGGTAGGGAGAGCTGCTGACCCCCAGACCACAGAGCTCAGTTTGGTGGGGAACAAAGGCGCTCGCCAGCTCCATCTCCCCCACCCATCCCCCAGCCAAAATCCCAAAGGGAACCAGTTCCTGCCAGGGAACTTGCTCACTCCGTGCAAACACCCAACTCTGTGCTTCTGCAGAGCCAAACCTCCGGCAGCAGATCTGACTCCCTCCCGCTGCCACAGGGCCCCTCCTGAAGTGGATCACCTAAGGAGAAGCGAGCTAAGCCTGCCCCTCCTGCCCCCGTGCACCTTGCCTACTCACCCCAGCTAATACGCCAGATCCCCAGCAACACAAGCCTGGCAGTGTGCAAGTAGCCCAGACAGGCCACGCCACCCCACAGTGAATCCCGCCCCTAGGAGAGGGGAAGAGAAGGCACACACCAGTCTGACTGTGGCCCCAGGGGTGGGCTGGGGGCAGACATCAGGTCGGACTGCTGCCCTGCCCACCAACTCCAGTTATACACCACAGCACAGGGGAAGTGCCCTGCAGGTCCTCACCACTCCAGGGACTATCCAAAATGACCAAACGGAAGAATTCCCCTCAGAAGAATCTCCAGGAAATAACAACAGCTAATGAACTGATCAGAAAGGATTTAAATAATATAACAGAAAGTGAATTTAGAATAATAGTCATAAAATTAATCGCTGGGCTTGAAAACAGTATAGAGGACAGCAGAGAATCTCTTGCTACAGAGATCAAGGGACTAAGGAACAGTCACGAGGAGCTGAAAAGCGCTTTAAATGAAATGCAAAACAAAATGGAAACGACGACGGCTCAGATTGAAGAGGCAGAGGAGAGAATAGGTGAACTAGAAGATAAAGTTATGGAAAAAGAGGAAGCTGAGAGAAAGAGAGATAAAAAAATCCAGGAGTATGAGGGAAAAATTAGAGAACTAAGTGATACACTAAGAAGAAATAATATACGCATAATTGGTATCCCAGAGGAGGAAGAGAGAGGGAAAGGTGCTGAAGGGGTACTTGAAGAAATTATAGCTGAGAACTTCCCTGAACTGAGGAAGGAAAAAGGCATTGAAATCCAAGAGGCACAGAGAACTCCCTTTAGACGTAACTTGAATCGATCTTCTGCATGACATATCATAGTGAAACTGGCAAAATAAAAGGATAAAGAGAAAATTCTGAAAGCAGCAAGGGATAAACGTGCCCTCACATATAAAGGGAGACCTATAAGACTCGTGACTGATCTCTCTTTTGAAACTTGGCAGGCCAGAAAGGATTGGCACGAGATCTTCAGTGTGCTAAACAGAAAGAACATGCAGCCAAGAATCCTTTATCCAGCAAGTCTGTCATTTAGAATAGAAGGAGAGATAAAGGTCTTCCCAAACAAACAAAAACTGAAGGAATTTGTCACCACTAAACCAGCCCTACAAGAGATCCTAAGGGGGATCCTGTGAGACAAAGTACCAGAGACATCACTACAAGCATAAAACATACAGACATCACAATGACTCTAAACCCATATCTTTCTATAATAACACTGAATGTAAATGGATTAAATGCGCCAACCAAAAGACATAGGGTATCAGGATGGATAAAAAAGCAAGACCCATCTATTTGCTGTCTACAAGAGACTCATTTTAGATCTGAGGACACCTTTAGATTGAGAGTGAGGGGATGGAGAACTATTTATCATGCTACTGGAAGCCAAAAGAAAGCTGGAGTAGTCATACTTATATCAGACAAACTAGACTTTAAATTAAAGGCTGTCACAAGAGATGAAGAAGGGCATTATATAATAATTACAGGGTCTATCCATCAGGAAGAGCTAACAATTATAAATGTCTATGCGCCGAATACCGGAGCCCCCAAATATATAAAACAATTACTCATAAACCTAACCAACCTTATTGATAAGAATGTGGTCATTGCAGAGGACTTTAACACCCCACATACAGAAATGGATAGATCATCTAGACACACAGTCTATAAAGAAACAAGGGCCCTGAATGATACATTGGATCAGATGGACTTGACAGATATATTTAGAACTCTGCATCCCAAAGCAACAGAATATACTTTCTTCTCGAGTGCACATGGAACATTCTCCAAGATAGATCATATACTGGGTCACAAAACAGCCCTTCATAAGTTTACAAGAATTGAAATTATACCATGCATACTTTCAGACCACAATGCTATGAAGCTTGAAATCAACCACAGGAAAAAGTCTGGAAAACCTCCAAAAGCATGGAGGCTAAAGAACACCCTACTAACGAATGAGTGGGTCAACCAGGCAATTAGAGAAGAAATTAAAAAATATATGGAAACAAACGAAAATGAAAATACAACAATCCAAACGCTTTGGGACGCAGCAAAGGCAGTCCTGAGAGGAAAAGACATTGCAATCCAGGCCTATCTCAAGAAACAAGAAAAATCCCAAATACAAAATCTAACAGCACACCTAAAGGAAATAGAAACAGAACAGCAAAGACACCCTAAACCCAGCAGAAGAAGAGAAATCATAAAGATCAGAGCAGAAATAAACAATATAGAATCTAAAAAAACTGTAGAGAAGATCAACGAAACCAAGAGTTGGTTTTTTGAAAAAATAAACAAAATTGACAAACCTCTAGCCAGGCTTCTCAAAAAGAAAAGGGAGATGACCCAAATAGATAAAATCATGAATGAAAATGGAATTATTACAACCAATCCCTCAGAGATACAAGCAATTATCAGGGAATACTATGAAAAATTATATGCCAACAAATTGGACAACCTGGAAGAAATGGACAAATTCCTAAACACCCACACTCTTCCAAAACTCAATCAGGAGGAAATAGAAAGCTTGAACAGACCCATAACCAGCGAAGAAATTGAATCAGTCATCAAAAATCTCCCAACAAATAAGAGTCCAGGACCAGATGGCTTCCCAGGGGAGTTCTACCAGATGTTTAAAGCAGAGATAATACCTATCCTTCTCAAGCTATTCCAAGAAATCGAAAGGGAAGGAAAACTTCCAGACTCATTCTATGAAGCCTGTATTACTTTGATTCCTAAACCAGACAGAGACCCAGTAAAAAAAGAGAACTACAGGCCAATATCCCTGATGAATATGGATGCAAAAATTCTCAAGAAGATACTAGCAAATCGAATTCAACGGCATATAAAAAGAATTATTCACCATGATCAAGTGGGATTCATTCCTGGGATGCAGGGCTGGTTCAGCATTGTGTGTCTTATCTATACATTTTGATCCTCTTTCATGGGACAGAAATGCAGGCACTAGTGAGAAAATATTCCTTACTCTCTAGAAGGTGGCTATATTCTGTAAGGTAACAAAGGCAGCTATTTTAGTTATAAAATGATCCTAATCCAAGCTACATAACTCATGGAACTTCTTCACAAGGAATGTTACATACACTGATCCTTCAGCCAAGAAAACACAATTTTAAATGCATGTCAAAGGAAAATAATATATATAAGTGTTTAAAAAGTCAGTAATTATCAGTTATTTAAAAAAGTCAATAATTATCTGATATCAATATTATCAGAGCAAAAAGGCCTAAATAATTTAAAAGCAATTTTATATTAACAAGCATTTCAATAGACAAAGAATATGAGCCAAGTATATCTATGCACAGAAGAAACATACATAAAAAAATTGAAAGTTAGAGGAAATTGGGAAAACACCTTAGATTGCAGATATTAATGGACATGTATTTGACAAACTGAATATGTAATAAATAAGCAAAACAATCCTATACTTATATATTTATTTAATTTTTTGATAATTGTATAAATACTGTACTCTAGCTACAAAAAATTCAATGAAACCTCACTACCAAAAATTCCACTTATGGCCCCCAAATAAAATCTGTACTCCTTAAATTCTCTTATTTTAATAAAACAGTCAAAGCCATGTGTTTTTAAAAGCCCACAAAGATAAATAAGACAACTGGAATTTCAAACGAAGAAAAACATTTTTTAGAATTTATGAAGTTAAAGTGGTACTTATAATAACAGTCGCAGCACATGTATAAAACTGATGTATGAAAAGATATGCATCAAAATGATTGCAGTTAAAGCTGCAATGACAAGCACATTTATAACCTAAAAACATCTTGATTGTAAACTTAAAAACAAATTAAAGTAAATGTAAATTGTGGTAAAACACCAAAGCGAAAAAAAAAAAAGTCACAAAAACAAAATTAAATGTTAAGATTAAAACACAGTTAATGAATTAGGAATCCAATCTCAGACTCTGTTTATTACTTAATAAATTTAAATTTTGATTCTCTGGGGAATAAAATCAACAATAACAAAGAGCTATAAAATTTTCACAGTGAAAGAAACGAGCAACAAAACGAAAAGGGAACCCACAGGATGGGAAAAGATAATTGCAAACAGTATGTCTAATAAGGGGTTAATACTCCAAATATATAAAGAAGTCATCTAACTTCTTACCAAAAACACAAATAATACGATTAAAATTGGGCAGAGGACCTGAATAGACATTTTTTCATAGAAGACATACAGATGACCAACAGACACATGAAAAGATGCCCAGCATCATTAATTATCAGGGAAATACAAATCGAAATCTCAATGAGCTATCGCCTTACCCTTGTCAGAACGACTAGACTCAAGAGAACAAGAAATAACAAGTATTGCTGAGAATGTAAAGAATTCGTGCACTGCTGGTGGGAATGTAAGCTGGTGGATCCACTATGGAAAACAGAATGGAGATCCCTCAAAAAATTAAAAAAAAATAGAAATTCCATACAACGCAGTAGTTCCACTTCTGGCTATTTACCCAAAGAGAATGAAAACACTAATTCAAAAAGATATACGCAAACCTAAGGTTATTGCAGGATTATTTATAATAGCCAAGAGATGGGAGCAACCTAAGAGTCCAATGACAGATGTATAAAGAAGTGGGATATATATACAACGGACTATCAGTCAGTCATAAAAGGATGAGATCTTAACATTTGGGACAATATGGATGGATCTAGAGGGTATTATGCTAAGTGAAGCAAGTCAGACAAAAGCAAATACCATATGATTTCACTTACATGTGAAATCTATAAAATGAAGAAACAAACAAACAAAAAACAAAATAGAAAAATAGACTTAAATGAACTGGTGGTTGCCAGAGGGGAAAGGAGGTGGGGGGGGGGGGCGGGACACTGGGGAAGAGGATTAAGAGGTACAAATTTCCAATTATAAAATAAATTAATCATAGGATGAAAGGTACATTGTAGGGAATATAGTCAATAACATTATAATAACTGGCAACAAACAGTACCTATGTTTAGCATGGTGAGCATTTCAGATGTATATAAGTGTCAAATAACTATATAACTAATATAACATTATCAATTATATGTCAACAAAAATTAAAAAACTAAAAAAAATCATTAGACCAATAACTATGGAAGATTTATAAAGAAACATTCAATATAATCAGAAGTTCATTTTTATATTGTGTTCTATTTATTGAAGTTAAAATGCTTCTGATATATCCTTTATTTTAAAAAAACATAAAAGAATAAAGGGGCCTAAAATAGATGATATAGTAATAGCCTGGCTTTCTATGCTTGGCTGAAAAAAAAACTATAAACGTGTTTCAAAAGTTAACATTAACATAAAATGAAAAAATAATACATCAATTAATAATTATTATTGGTGGACTATTAATGCCCATCATGGTCAAATAGAGTTTAGTACAGAAACAGGAGAATTTACAATCACAAATTCTTTTAATGCGATTTATCATATCACCTGCTCATAAGAGAATTAAAATGAATTTCATAGCATTCTAATATGAATTGATTCTATATATATATGTGTTAACCTTTCCTTTGGAAATATATCTTATATATTTTCCAAATCCCAATACATAATTAAGCTATTTCCAACAGAAATACTTTTTATAGGAATTGATTCTAAATAAGTAAATACATTCTAAAAGCTGGCCATCAATTCATAATTAAGGAAAGCAAATATTGAACAAATGACCTAAAATGAAAAATAACTTCTTATTTTGGTGTATCTGCTTGCAATCAAATTATATACAGTCACTAAGAGCTATAACCATATTGTAAAAGAAGATTCAATGACTAAGAAATATGTTAAGTTTATACAGCATAGAGACAGAAGCAGATTAGTCATCTGTAGATGATGCTGTGTTTGCAAAACAAGTTAAAAGGTGATGAATTGTCTGCTGTGCACAAGTAGATGGGCAAAACAAAATGACCAACAAATATCAGGTTAGTGGTATTTTCCCCCCAAGGTTTGATTAGACAATTTTCTTTACTTATTTGCTTTCAAAAGATCATATACGCTCTAAGTTAGACATAATTTAAATGGTTATTTTGAATACTTTGATAATCAAGGTAAGGATATCAACATAGTTACAAGAATAATACAAGATGGCAGACCGAAATTCAAAATGGACGGCCACATTACACTATTAGCATCATTGATTCCTTTCTTCCTCTAAAACATAATTTTTAGTTTCTACAAAGCCGGATATATGTTACTTTAGTATCACCCTCCATCGCCTTTTCCTCCCAACTTCACTTCCAGAACTACAAAACCTCACAACCTGGCATGAAGAAAAGCTACATATGTAATAACAAAGCTAAACACTAACTGTTAAGTTTTTCCAAAGCTTTGCTGTGTTTAGCAATGTGTAGAATTTATAGAGATTTGATAGAATTCTGACAACAGAAGTCTGTATTCCAATATTGATATTAAAATTTGTTATATGATTCTAGTGTTTTACATGCCATGCCTCAAGTTTGCAATTGGACGATACTCCCTTCTGGAATATTCACACTGTGACTGAGAAATTGGCATGCTTTCAGATCCTCAGAATAAAGTTGCATGTTTGACATGTTATAATTGTCCTTCATTTCTTTTTTAATTTTAAATGCCTCATTTTAGAAATAGGCTAGCTGTAAAATAGACTATTGTTTGTATAATAACTGCCAGTATTTAATTCTCCTCATTTTATTTCTCTCAGGATTAAATTCTCATAGTCCTTGTCACAGTTTAAATCCAAATTAAACACTTTTATTTGACTTGGTGTTTTCCTAATTTGTTCTGATCTGTAAAGCACTTTAAAGTATGAGCAAGAGGTGTGTCATATAAATGCAAATGATTGAAAGAGAGATTGTTACAGATTAGTCAGTGTACCAGAAGTCAACAGAATTATTAACATGAATTATGTTACAAACAAAAGAAATGTTTCATGGAAAATTATAAAAAAGAAAATATCTCAAACCTTTTCTAATTTGAAATATTATAGTCACTAAAACATTTACCAAAGTGTGTATTTGAAAAACAACAAAAATTATGAAGAAAGGCAAAGTTTCAGAAAATTTAGTGGATATTCAACTTAAGTGTCTTGTTTTGAATATGAAATCACAGAACAACAAAAATCTTGAATCTAGCTACCATGCTATTTACCAGCATAATTAGATTTTAAACCTGGTCATTCCGTCTCCAATTCAATCTTGTCTAGACAAAACATATCTTAATTTAAACAGAATGAGAGATAAAATGATAGAAATACTAGTTTGTGATGTATTTTTTTAAAAACACAGATATTATTAAGCATACTATGAAAAGGGATGCTGAGATTTTTATAACTTTATAAAGCTATGTGTTACAATGAAATGTTCTTGTATGTATTTGTACGTATGCTCACACATAATATACACACATATATCTCTTGGATTTTTATAGGATGGAACTGAGTTCAAAAGAAACAAGGGTTTGAAATGTTGTTGGTCAACATTTTCATTAAAAAAAGCAGGGGTCACAAATTGTTTCCTTACTGAAATCTTCTAGGATCGGAGCATTTAAACATTTGGAATAGGTTGATAATCTTAAAAGGACTCTGACTAGCCTAAGGTCTAATGAAAATATATCTAATATAAATGTATCCATAGTACTTAATTAGAAAATAATAGAAGTATACTGTCCCTTGATTAGCCTGTAGTATGTTCATTGCTAATGCTAGACTACAAAATGTTTTCTCCTTTGGAGAAAATATTTACTAATGCAAAGGGTCACTTTAGGCTGTGCTACAAGAAAAATTTGATTTTTGGAATGTTTGTGTGTGGGCAAAAACACGCAACATTGTGCTTCTCAATACAGTGAGGGTTAGTCCAGATTTTTCTCAACTAAAGGATTCTTGTTCAATGAGCCCTCCTTCACTGCCTATTTATTTCTACTAATGTTTTTATTTTTTAGTGGTTTAAGAGTGCTGAAATATAACTTAATTGCAATATTGATTTCCAGTGATTTTGGACAAACTACTACTCTGTTTTATTTTTTAGTGTTTATTTAATTTTGAGAGAAAGAGAGACAGAATGCGAGCGGGGAAGGGGCAGAGAGAGAGGGAGACACAGAATCTGAAGCAGGCTCCAGGCTCTGAGCAGTCAGCACAGAGCCCTATGTAGGACTCAAACTCACAGACCACGAGATCATGACCTGAAATGAAGTCGGTAGCTTAACGACTGAGCCACCCAGGCACCCCATCACTACTCTGTTTTAGGAAATTAGATGGGCTCAGCAGGCTTTTCCTGCCACTTTTCTCAATCAGGCATATTAGATTAGATTAGAAAATATATATTATAAGTAAGTTACTAAGGCATTTAACTTCTCTAATACAATTATATCGCGATTATATTTAAAGCTTTTTTTTCTACAGTATTATTAAACATAGTATGATAACCGTAGGCTTCCTTTATTATTCTAATAATGTTTTCCCATCCCTTGGACTAAAAAGTGGCATGGCAGCAGAGATGCTCATCATATCTGGAGGACAACATGACAAAGCAGCATTCTACCACCAAATTGAACAAAGTGTAGCAAAAGGGAAGAGATGAAAATATAAGTGAGAATGCTAAATAGGTTTCTGCTGAAGTGTGTTCAATTGCAGAATGGCATCCCATGGGAAGTAACAGAAGTTCTCTAACCCACATCATTTAAAATCTCTCTTAGATAGAATATTTAAGAATATATTGCCTGGAACAATCTCATATTGGAACTGAGAGAGACAAGATGACCTAGGAATCTTTTCCTTCCCTAGCTGCTAATATTTTATGATTCTGTACATAGAAAAAATATATTAAAGTCTAAAGTGCAGTTTTAGACAGCAGAGCAGTGATTGTTTGTATAGTTTTATAATTGTGTACAGAAATGTCAGGTGGTGGTCTATAGACAGAAATATTGCAGAAAAGTACCCTGAAATTTACAAATGGATTATGGCAATGTACATTGCACGTACCAGCGCAAGTTTCTCTTGAACCAAACCATGGTTTATATTCATGCAACCTAAAGTGGTCCTCTAAAGAGAAGTTACTGAAATTCATAATTAGTGTTTTGTGTTAAGTGTACTGAACCTATAGAATATGCTGATTTCTACTGAAAATCTAGCCCATTGAATAAAAACAAAATGAACTGTAGTTTCTTTTATTGACACGTCTTCCAAAAATAAGAAATATTTGCAAACAAATCTTTAAGCGGAAAAAAAGTGTTTTAGCAATTCTAAATTATGTATACTTTTGGAAATTAAGATTATAATGTCATTTTAAATATAGTCAAATCTAAAAAGACTGTAAAACCCTGTATGGGATTGTTCTTAGAAACTTCATTATATGATCACAGCTTGACAAAATCTAAATCATATATATAGATAGATAGATAGATAGATAGATAGATATAGATATAGATATATAGATACATAGATATATATTAAGGTATAGAAATGTTTATTTATTTTTGAGAGCGAAAGAGAGACAGTGTGAGTGGGGAAGGGGCAGAGAGAAAAGGAGACACAGAATCTGAAGCAGGCTCCAGTTTCTGAATGGTCAGCACAGAGCCTAATGCAGGGCTCAAACTCTGGAACAGTGAGATCATGACCTGAGCCAAAGTCGGACACTTCAACCAACTGAGCCACCCAGGCACCCCGAAGATATATAATATATATCAAGATGTGAGTGAGAAACTTTACCTTAAAAATGACATTCTTTTTAAATAGTACATTTTAGATGCAGTGCAAACATTATTTTCATATAATATTACCTTTATCTTAAAAAAAAAAAAACTAGCATTAAAAAGGTCACAAGGTAGGAATGGTGGACATGTTATAGATAAAAAGAAAGCTAAGGGACATAGAACTAAATGTAGGTGAATCTCATTCACTTATTCAAATGTAAAATAAAAAATATTCTCAGATAAGCAGTGAAATTTAAACACAAACCAGACATTGGGCATTAGAAAATTCATTATCAATAAATGGCATAATATCTGTGATTACCTCTAAATAACTTGTGGGTAGGCAATAGCAGGCATATACATGAAACTATTTTAAATTTGCTGTCATTGTTGAAGTTGGAGGATGGACTCAAAGGAGTTCATGATGCTATTCTCTCTACATTTGCATATATGCTTAGAAAATTCCATAAAGCTTCCATAAAATCTATGTAAAGCTTCTGTATTCATTTACAGCATTTGTTGCTGCATTTTTCTATGTTTACTACATTGATGCTTGAATTAATATAGCACCAGTACGAACTGCTTTTCCTTCTTTTGCAATATGAAAATAATATTAAAAAGCACAAAAAATATGTTTATTATCTCTATAGAAGTGACTGCCTTTCTGGAGTTTCTGCATAGGAGATGTATTAGACATTTTAAAATTCTGTTGTCTTCCTTGGATTTTATCATCATTAATTGTGGATAGCATTCACAGAGGCGTATTTGTGCATATTCAGTTAAGAATGGCTTTTAGGACTTTTCAATCATTTAACAAATTTCTATGGTTGTTTCTAAACGTTTCACACTAGCCAATTCCAGGTCCTCTGATATATAGTTAGTCAAATTGCACTGCTACTGTAAAAGCACACAAGGAAAGTAGGTTCACAATCTTAGGCACATACTCAAAACTTTAGTCCTTGAATTTGTGGAAGTCACTTGACAGAAATATTAATGCTGTTATTTGGTCACTCTCAAAGAGGCTCTGAATAGCATTTTTGTTTAAAGATGTACCTTCCTCCACCTTAAAAAAGAATTCCTCCCAATAAAAACTCCTCAAAGTTAAACCTGCAGGTACATATCAAATTCTTCTTTTTGAAGTTAAAGTATATATTGCAAAAGGAAATAGTCTGTAAATTCATTTTACAGAAGGCATTGGATAACTTTTCGAAACAGATTCTGATAGAATTATTGTTCATCACACTTACGTTCTATGTGTTTTGTAAGAAGAAATATTTCAGCAAACTTTGGTAAGTCAAATGGCATACTCAATAAGACTTTATTAAACATCTACTGGGGCCTATAATGAAAATCTTAAATATCTTCAAATTCTGAAATTTCTTAAAATTCTTAAACTGAAAAATAAACCTATGACTGATATTCTTAGTATCTCTAATATGTTAAATATTTATCAACAAGTTTAAATACATATACGGACATATTTTCTCTCAAGGATAATTAGGAATAAAGGCATGGCTTACTGTGAAATATTGAAAGTTGTGAGAAATAATGCCATTGAAAGTAAATCACAAATTTATACAGAGAGAGCAAAAGTAAAGGAAACACATTCTTATACAATTCAAGAAAGCACTTCTGAAAGAGAGGAGATAGATTTGCTTAGGTCATTTATTTTCAAAACTTAATCAACTTCACAATTCAGTGAGTGGTCCACATAATATTTCTAATTCTCTTTCAGATCCTTAGGGGCAGATAAATAAAATCTTAAAGTTCCCATGCCCACTGTAATGATCCACCTGTGGTATAAAATACTGTCTATTAATAATTTTAGTACCTTGTCAAGTTCACTGAAAATGATGAAATATGGATATTGAATTTAATATGATACTAAATTTAATGTAACAGAAATCATTTCTAGACAATATAGAAGAACAGTATGCTTAAAATTCTTTTAAAATCCTGACTTATTGGAGACAAGAGAAAAGATATTTTGTGTTTCTGCATAGTTAAGTTTTCCCAAGTAAATTTTACTGAAACTTGTCACCTGCTCTAAAATTTTAAAAAGCCTAAAAGTTAAATTATGACTAATTAGCTAGCTAGATAAACATCCCTAGAGTTATTTTTACATTTCAACAGTAGATAAATCACCCTGCCTCTGCATTATAATCTCTAGATTATAAATTTGCTGATACTAATATCATCTTTTATTTACATGCCAAAGGATTAGAGTAAAACCCCCAAATCCTTCCCATTATATTTCTGAAAAAAATTATCTCAGAGAGGGAAGAGAGACAACTGAGTCTCTCTCTTACATAACTGTCCACATTTACTTTTCTGAGATTCCTCCTTTACATCAGACTCTACCATTTATAAGATGATATCTAGTTCTCCATGTTTCACCCCAGGGTGAATAATTGGGGCAAAGAGGAAAAGCATGCTTATTATTTTCTGTATGTAATTAATCTGCATTTCTTCATATACCTTCTGTTGACATTCAGGATAATATGGATACATATAGAGATTAACAAGTATACACTTGTATTGTAGAAATGTGCAGGGGGCTAACAAAACAAATGTAGACCTTCTTAAATACAGTCATCCTATACCTCCCAGGAATTCCACAAGTCAATAATTCAAAACTGAGGAGGAGAATTTTTTTAATGTTTTGAGCTATTTATAGATGTCACAGAGCGTTGTGCCTCATGAATACTCCCTACAGCTTAACTCAATGTTAACATCTTGCATAACTATTGCGCAGTGTGAAAAATCAGGAAATAGACACTGGTGCAAACTATAGACATTATTCAGATTTCATTGATTATACATGCACGTATTTGTGTGGCTGTGGCTCTATACAATTTTATTACAAGTGAGGGACATAGCCATGTATAACCAAAATCAAGTAACCGTAATGAACCAAATCAAATTACTTACCCCACCTTGATCCCAAGATTCCAACACACCAGCCTCATAGAACCATGTCCTTTCTTCACCTTAAACTCCTCACCACCACTAAGTTTTTCATCTTTATCATGACGGTATATATATTCACAAATATAATATGAATGCAATCATGAGAAGTGTTTCCTTTTAGCTTTTTTCCTTTCAGCATGATTTGCTTGAAGTTCAAACAAGTCATTGTGTGCCTCAAGTTTATTTGTTTGTATTGCTGATTAGTGTCCCATGGTATTGGATGTGCCACAGATTACCTATTCACTGTTGAAGATTTGGGTTGCGTCCATGTTTGGCTCTTTTTAATAAAACTGTCATGAACCTTTATTTACAAATTTTAATATGAAAATATGTTTATTCCTTTAGGACCAAAAAAGTCCATTTTGTTTCTAGTTTTAAAGGACACTCTGCCAAACTATTTTCCTGACTGGCTGTATACTTTCACATTCCCACCAACGATGTGTGAGGGACCCAGTTCCCCTGTAGCCTCATCAGCATTTGGTGGGATCACTGTATATTTAGCCATTCTGATAGGAGTGTAGTGATATTTCCTAGTAATTCTAATGTGCATTTCTCATATGGCTAATGACATTGACCTTTTTTTTTTTTTAATTTTGTCGTGGTATATCCTCTCTGTAAAATGACTGCTTACTCCCTTTGACCATTTATTAATTGTATTCTTTTTACTGTCGAATATTGAGGGTTCTTTACATATTTTACATGCAAATTCTTTGTCATATATATAATTTGCAAATATTTTCTTCCAGTTTAAAATTTATCTTTGCATCCCCTTAACAGGATCTTTCACAGAGAAAATGTTAATTTGGTGATGTCAAATTTATAATTTTTTCATGTATTGGATTTTTGGTGTCAAGTATGAGAAATATCTTCCTAATTCTAATTACCAAATATCTTATTTTTCCTAGAAGTGTTATAGTTTTGTGTTTTACATTTAAATCCTTGGTCCAATTTAAGTTAAATTTTGTATACAGTATGAGGTTAAAATCTATTCATTTGCATATGAATGTCCAACTGACCCAGCATGGCTTATTGAAAAAGCTAACCCTCTTCAATATATCTGCTTTTGCTCCTTTGTCAAAAATTAAATGCATATATTTTATGTGAGTCTACTTCTGGAATCTTAAGATATTTTTAATGCAGATATCTCCAAGCATTAAATCACACAGAAAAGAAGAAATAAAAGGCACATAATAAACTTACACTTAAGCAGAGAGAAAATGACAAACCAGCCTCTCCAAGATGAGGCTTTCTGTCCCAATTCTAGTTTTTGAGATTGATATATAATTGGGGATAATCAGATCCATGCAATATGACTAACTCAGTCAAAATTCATTGTTAATCAAAGAAATATCCACACACATGATCTCTATTTCCATCATGAAGATGATGGTGAAGTCCTGCCCTATATCTGTACCAAACTGGGAATACATTCCTAATTTCTCCTGGCTATTTTTCAATTGAGCACCCCAAAGGCAACTCAGTTTTATTAACAGTTTAATTGTGAACTTGTGATCTCTTCAAGATAGAAATGAAACACATTCTTTTTACTGCTTTCATGATTTTAATTAATAGCACTTATTCATTCAGGTACCTAATACAAGATCAAATGTGACTGTAGTTTTTATTCTGATTTCAAGCTTCCAACAGATTACCAAATCTTGCTAATTGAGCATCCCAAATATCACTTAACTCATATCCACCATTTCCATCTTCTTGAGCTACCGTTTTAACTTATGTTTTAAATATTTCTCCTGGGACTATTGCATAGTATCACCTTAACATTCTAAAACAATGACCATGTCACTATTTGCTGAATTCTGATTTCCTCAATGTTTTTGGCCTAAAAACACATGGCCTAAAAGTAAAACCCATGACTAAGGTGTTAAGCCTTCTTTTATAATCTGTAAAATGAAGGTTAATTTACCAGTTTTAAAGTTAGTTCAAGTATAAATTAAGTAACAATTGACATAAGCCACTTAGTCCAGTGACTGACATATAACTGCGCAACAAATAATAGCTATGTTCAATATCAATAGTAAGTTTTGCAAAACCCTTGATATTTGGGACCCAGTCTACATTTTCAAAATACTCTTTATCAAACTTCCATATGTTGCTTAAACTCCAAACACAATGTATCTCAGTTGTTCTGGGATTGAAAGAAACGAACTCCTACTCATTCTTCAGGATTGTGATCAAGCATCACACAGTTGATAAATCATTTCCTTTATTCCCTGGAAGGTTAGGCATTTTATCTTCCTTTCCCAAAGTAATATATAATATAGTGTATATCAAAATGTTATATAGGGGCACCTGGGTGGCTCAGTCAGTTAAGCTTCTGACTTCGGCTCAGGTCATGATCTCACGGTTTGTGAGTTCGAGCCCCACGTCAGGCTGAGCCTGCTTTGGATTCTGTGTCTCACTCTCTCTCTGCCCCTTCCCCACTTGTGCTCTGTCTCTCTCTCTCTCTTTCAAAAATAAATACATGTAAAAAAATGTTACATATTTTTCAATTTTTTCATAATTCATTTCCTTCAGTAAACTTAGTTTCTAAAGCTCTGTTACCTGAGCTATTGTACATTTTCTATGCTTAAATATCTAATTGAGTTGATGGAAAACTTGATAATTAAATATCACTAAATAAGACCTAGGAGATTAAAATATACACTAAGATACTTACTTGAAAATTAGAAATAATGACCTTTCAAAATTTGTTAGAATATTTTCTAATATTTTCCTCACATTTTATTATACCCTCTTTATAGTAACTACTATAAACAAATCGTTGTTGCATTTTCATTTATATGCTTATATGCATTCATATATCCTGATAAAGCTCTGATAGTTTTCCTAAAGAGAAATATACTATACAATAATCTTCAACTTTGTTTTTCTTCTCTTTTGATAAGTTATGGCTATATCTACAAGTTTGGTGATCTGGTACCTGAGCTATTGTACGTCTAAAAGCAAGCAATAACATAAACCTAACAGTATCTTAATTGTACACCACACACACATATACAATTTCGCATAAGTGACATCATATGATATATGTAGGAGGTTTATTTTCCTTTTTTTTCTCTTTCCTTATCCTCCTCCTGTATTGTATATACCGACATACACTAAATAATACCCTTAAGGCTGATGTATTTCTACATGAACATACACATATACAAAACGATAAAACATACATCTTTGTTTTACTTGCTTTTAGAAATATGTTTATGCTACAGAAACTAATCTGATTTTTTACACTATTCTGGAAATACTTAATGCATTTGATATAGCTTTAATTGCTTATTTGTAGTGCCTCTATAAGTAAGCAAAATGAACTAATTATGCGTCATTGGTCTTAATTCACAATGTTGCCTTTTTTTTTTTTTTTTGTGGCCATTGTAAACAGTGTTTCAGTACACATGAATATCCATTAATGCTTCTATTTCAGTTTTTAAATCATAGGAAGAGTGTTGGGGCACCCGGGTGGCTCAGTCAGTTAAGCGTCTGACTTCAGCTCAGGTCATCTCACAGTTTGTGAGTTCGAGCCCCGCATCAGGCTCTGTTCTGAAAGCTCAGAACCTGGAGCCTGCTTGAGATTCTGTCTCTGTCTCTCTGTCCCTCCCCCGCTCACACTCACAGACAGTCTCTCTCTCTCACACAAATAAATAAACATTAAAAAAAATTAAAAATCATAGGAACAATGTTATGAATAAAAGAGTACATGCATCTCTAAATTTTGATATTGTGCTACAATCTGCATTGTCCCAAGCAATGAATAACAGTACCCTACATTTTTGCCTTTGAAGGCATGATGGTGGTAAAATAATATAGCACCTTAACCTAAATTTTAATTTCTCTACTTTGCAAAATCTCAGTTAACAGAGATTTTTAACAATTTTGCTTTTTTGCTCAGTTTTATTTGCTTTCATAAATTATCAATGCTTATCATTCATCCATTTTTCTATTGTATGGTGTAATAGATTTGTCATGTCACTTTGGCTAGGTTTAGCCTTATATTCCAGAACTGTAATTTTTGTATGTTTCTGTTTAAGGTAGAATCTCAAATGAGGCTGTTGGAAGATTTTGAGACTCAAAAGAAAGGAACAACCACTTGTTAGCTCATACCCAGTGTTGCTGATTTGCTGATTCACCTTCTTTTTTAAAGCAACAGCTGAACTTGAAACTGTTCCATTATATCTAGAAGATGATAGATGATGATGAGGACGACGATGATAGATAGATCTTTATATATGCATATATATCCCCCCTCATATGCATACATATATATATATATATATATATATATATATATATATATATATATATACACATATGACAGAGAAAGAGAAAGAGTTGGTTTATGAAATTGCAGATACCAAATCTTCTGAGTAGGTTGGGGACCCAGGAAAAACAGGATGCTGTAGTTTAAATTGGAAAGTAGTGTGTGCTGACAGAATCACCTCTTCAGAGGAAGAAGTCAGTGTTTTTCTACTTTAACATTCAAATGATTTGATAAAGACCACTCCCATCACGGAGTGTAATCTGCTTTATATAAAGTCTACTGATTTAAATCTTTTTTCTGTATAAAAAAATACTTTTCAGAAATATCTAGATGATGTTTGGTCAAATATCTGAGTACAGTGGAAAGCCAAATTAACCATCACAAACTGAATATAGGATTCTATCTGCCAAAGACCTAGAAACTGAGACTTAGTACTGTCAAAACATTCTATGAAACTAAACACAGATATTATACAGTTAGCTCATTTTGGAGTCCAAACTGTTAGTCTTCCACCAAAATATCCAGGGACCTGGATGTATCTGGGCACATGACCACTTGGAATAAACACTGTATTTCCAAGACTCACTTGGAAACGATTGTAGTCATAAGCCAACTGTCTGTCTTTTCCAAGAAATGTCTTTAATAGGAATGGGTGTGTTCTTCGGCGTTCTTTTACCTAAACTGACTATGGAGTAAATTAACATGCTAAGCATAGCAGACCAGGTAGATTGTGGCAAACTGTCTTTCTATTATATAAGTCCTAGACTGTTTCAGATTCAATTTGCTTGAAGAAGAAAGATGTTTCTATGTGGATTAAGTCACTGTTATACTGGGATCTTTATTACTCCAAGGTAAATGTAACCTTAAATGACACATTTGTTTTGGACAAACTCTGTTGTCCAATCCTAATCTGCCTTTCCACACATCTATATGAATCTTCTGACTTACACAAAATAGCCTACTAACTCATTATCTAAAAAATTCTTTTTCAATGATGTTTTATCCAAATTACCAATTTCCTGGCATGACCTTCCAATTAATCATAAACATATTTCTTTTCCATTAATTAATGAAAAAAATTTAAAGATGCATTTAAAAATCAACCCACCATCTATCTGATATATTGACACATCGTGGGATATTTCAAGAAATGTTTTAATTATTTAGACAAAATATCAAATAACTCAAGACCTTTATCATTTTTAAAATAGGATTTTTTTCTAACTCTGTTCAATCATAAGTTTTTAAATGCCCAAAGTAGTAAAGTTAAAGTCATCATATGCTTTTGCTCTACTAATGTTAAAGAACTGTTTTAAATCAGTGTTTTGTTGACACTGGAGTAATCTATCTATTCAATCATTTATTCATTTTCCAACTATTTATTCTGTGAAAAACTTAGAATCTACTACACACCAGATCCTGTACTAAGCACCAAAAATAAAATTATGTTTTTCAGTGTCTGCTTTCAAGTTTTTGGTAATCTTCAAAGGCAAAAAATATTTATTATACCATGTATCAGATACTTGAGAGAGATAAGCATAGGATATGAGTGTTGCTAAATTAAATTTGGTTTTAATAATTCTCACTGTTGATGCCCTCCCATAAGAAGTATAAGAACTGATGTTGTAATTGTTGATTTATCAATGCTTGGAGTTTTCCACCTTTAGAATTGCTCAGAAATGAAGAGAAGAATTGAGAGTCATTTGGACATAGACTACTGGACACATCCTTAATGTGGGTCCACAGGGACTTTCTGAATTCTCTGGTCATTACAAGGCTAGCACCAGTCCCTCAGAAAACTTGGCAGTCACTTTTTCCCCTTAAACAACAGTTTTATGGTAATAATAAACTCCTAGGGGTGTAGAAAGGGTCAGTTGTTTGGATTCATAAAAATAGACCTCTCAGAGTGCAGCTGTTAATATTACTTTCTTTTTTTTCTCTCTTTCTTTTCTCTTCTCTCTTTCTCTTTCTTTCTTTTCTCTCTTTCTCTTGCCTGTAACCAGGGGGAAGCAACATAAACAAGATTTGTCAATATACTCCAGGAGAAAATATCATAGACGTGTCCCACTTTTTGCCACCACCCTCACTAGCTTTATTGATATTTCATGTTGATAAAAACAAATGGGGTGAGGATGAGACTTGATCTGTTTTTTTTTAAGTCTTATCGAAGGAAATAGAACACAGCAGTAGCTGGTAAAAGTGCTAAATAGCTGAAAATAATCCTAAGATGTTCTGAAACCTTTGAAAACACACTTTTGCTGTTATCATGGTGTTATGGATGGTAAAGAACGTTATATAAATGTAAATCTTTTCCCCCGTTTATTTAGGAAATGTAAGATGATTAACTTACTCAAGTAAAGACTTTTCGTGATGTTAATATAAATAGCTGTTGTCTTGGAGATATGTATGAATTACTGAGTAGAGATATTCCTTGACTTATGATGGACTTATGTCCCAATAACACCTTCACAAGTTGAAAATATCATTAAGTCAAAAATGGATTGAATACACCTAATCTGCTGAACATCACAGTTTAGCCTAATCTACTTGAAATGTGCTCAGACACTTAAATTAGCTTACAGTTGGGCAATATCATCTAAGTGATAGAATTTATTTTACTAACTCATAATTCCAATTAGCAATTAAGTATGAATGTTTGCAAATTTGTAAATAAAACTCTATAATTTTAACTTCAAACATAAAATTTTATACGTGTCTTTGATCCAAATAAAATAATTAGTTAAGAACGCCTACTTAGCTAATTCAGATAGTTGGTAAATTGACAATACTTCTGAGTGTTTTGCTACCTACTTCCTTGGGGCTTAGAATATTCAGCACCAGAAGCATTCCTGACAGGTTAAGAAGTCTAATTAGAATTTTTCCGAAAGACTTGACCAACTTATATGCTAGAGATTTAAATGTCCTTGAGCAGGATCACAGAACATGGTCAGCTTCAAAAAGGGAGAATAGTTTTGTCTAAGCTTCCACATACTTTCCTTATTCACTAAAATTCCCAAAGAATATCGGCTAGGGCATTCCACATTGAAAAAACAATGCCCTTCCTCTCCCAACAGACTTAGTGAGTAGTGCATTTTTCTTTCCAGTCCCCAGATGATTATGAAGTAAACAATCTTACAAAGTACTTGACTTGTTCTTCATGAGCCGCTATTGCCAGTGAGTAGACACCCTTCCAGTGTCCCCATTTGTTTTCCTGTCCTCCATCCAAGGGGCCTGGTCTAACATAAGAATGCTAATGGCAACTTTTTTATTCAGGAGAAGGAGTTTTGCCAGATTAAACAACTATCATCCAACAAAAATCTAAATGATAATACTGTGATGGTATTATTTTGAGACTGGATGCTTCCTTTCTTATCTTTACTTTTTCAAGTAGAAGTAAAGATATTGATGGCTGTTACTCTTTTTGAGGATGATTTCTTGTAATCTCCCATTAGTAAAAACAAAAACAGAACTGGCAGTGGATTTAGTCATGCTTTGCAAACCAAAACACCTTCAGGACCTAGTAAGGTCAGTGGTTCTCAAAGTTCAGTCTCCAGGTGAGTTGAGTCAGAGAACTTTTTAGAAGAGTAAATTATCTGTCTTACCTTCACCAACATCCTCCTCCTTCCCCTCACTTATTTAATGATAAGAAAATCTGAGTATGGGTCCCAACAATATGTGGTTTGACAACTATTCCCAGGGCTACTAATGTAAACTCAAGATAGAGAACCACTGAGTGGTGGTTCTAGTAAACTGGAAAACTCACATAATTAACATGGTGTGAAGACTGTAATAAACTAGAGAATGTATATCCTGCTTTATATATATGTATATATAAATTTATTCATATTTATATATTTATATTTATAATATATATAAAGCAGGATATATAAAACAAATTTGTTTTAGCACTTTGCTATTTCAAAAAATCAACCCTAAAAAACCAAAACACGTGTCAATAGGGTATAGTCTGCCTGTTTTGGCTGCTAGATGACCATTTTTAAGGCTTTTAAACATATTGTTTGCAGTTCTTCTACTTACAGACTTGTTCTCAGTGATAATTATGTCACATTTTCTTATTTTTCAGTTTTAATTTTACATTATTTGAGCTATGTGGTTCAGGTCTAACTTCATCGATTAGCAATTTTTACAAAGTGTTATGTAATAGGATATAAAATTCTTATTCAGGAATGAGAAAGTCATCATTTTGGTATAATATTTAAATAACAATGTAATAAAATATTTTTAAAAATCAATTATGATAGTAAAATACTAACGACTCAATAGTTGTTGGGTTGTTCTTCTGGAATTTAACCTTCTGAAAGATTTCCGTTTACTTCAATTGTTCATCTTAAATTTTATATATTAAATTTTAACAGGATTTTAATTTCTATAATAAAGTAGTTACTTTAACATTATAGGAAATAGAAACTCGAGTTTTCTTTTATTCCTACTACTCTTTTAAAAAATTTAATTCTAGTAGCTAACATACAGTGTCATATTATTTTCAAGTTTACATTAAAGTGATTCAACAATTCTATATATTACTCAGTTCTCATCATGATAAGTACACTCATTAATCCCTTCATCTGTTTCACCCATCCCCCCATCCACCTCTCCTCTAGTAACTATCAGTTTATTCTCTACAGTTAAGAGTCTGTTTTTTAGTTTGTCTCTTTTTTTCTTTGTTTTGTGCCTTAAATTCCACATGCAAGAGAAATTAAATGGTATTTGTCTTTCTCTGACTTGTTTCACTTATCCTTATACCCTCTAGATCCATTCATGTTGTTGCAAATAGAAAGATTTATTTTTTTAATTTTTTAACGTTTATTTATGAGAGAGAGACAGACAGACAGCATGAACAGGGGAGGGGCAGAGAGAGAGGGAGACACAGAATCCGAAGCAGGCTCCAGGCTCTGAGCTGTCAGCACAGAGCCCAAGCATTGCAGGACTTGAACTCAGGAACCACAAGATCATGACCTGACCCAAAGTCGGACGCCCAACAAACTGAGTCATTCAGGCACCCCTTCATTCTTTTTTATGGCTGAATAATATTCCATTGTATGTACATACTACTTCTTTATCTATTCATCTATCAGTGGACACTTGGATTGCTTACATTTATTGGCTATTGTTATAATGTTTAATAAATATAGATGTGTATATAGCTTTTCAAAATAGTGCTTTTGTTTTCTTTGGGTAAATAGCCAGTACTGGAATTACTGGATCATATGGTAATTCTATTTTTAATTTTTTGAGGAACCTCCATACTGTTTTCTCTTTCTGCTGCTTCATTATTGCTGTATAGAAATGCAACAGATTTCTGCATGTTGATTCTGTATCCTGCAACTTTACTGAATTTGTGTGTAAGTGCTAGCTATTTTTGGTGGAGCTTTTGGGTTTTCTACATGTAGTATCATGTCATCTGCAAATAGTGAAAGTTTGACTCTTTCTTGATGATTTGGATGTCTTTTATTTCTTTTTGTTGTCTAATTGCTGAGGCTAGGAAATTCCAGTACTATGTTAAATAATTGTGGTTGAGAGTGGACATCTCTGTCCTGTTCCAGACGGTAGAGGAAAAACTCTCTTTTTCCCCATTGAGGATGATGTTAACTGTGGGTTTTTAATATAGGCCTTTATTATGTTGAAATGTTCCCTCTAAATCTACTGTGTTGAAGGTTTTTATTATGAATGGATGCTGTACTTTGCCACTTTTTTTGACATCTACTGAGATCAAGTGATTCTTATCCTTTCTTTTGTTAATGTAGTGTATCACATTGATTGATTTGTGAATGTTGTATGTATCACTCTTGCAAACAAGGAATAAATTCTACTTGATTGAGGTGAATGATTTTTTTAATGTATTGTTGGATTTGGTTTGCAAGTACTTGGTTGAGAATTTTTTCATCCATGTTCATAAGGGACATTGGCATGTAGATATTTTTTTTCTTTTTGGATGGGGCAGTCTTTATCTCATTTGATAGTGGGGTAATGTCAGTGTCATAAAATAAATTTGGAATTTTTCCTTCCTTTCTGTTTTTTGGAATAGTTTGAGAGTAGGTATTATCTCTTCTTGAAATGTTTGGTAGAATTTGCCTGTGAAGCCATCTGGCCCTGGACTTTTGCTTCTTGAGAGTTTAGATTTTAGATCTCCCATATAACAATGTTAGATATAAGTTTGATAAAGGATTTTGGTTCTGAATATTGTATCTTTATAACTTTTATCTAGCATAATTTATGTAAATATTAATTTTAAAGAGTTTAAAACAAAAACATACTACTTTTTTATTTTAAAATGTTGTGTTTTGGACAGTTTTAAGTTTATTATCTACGTTTTGTACTTTAGATTTAAAAAAATGCCAAATCTGTACACAAGAGTGTGTGTGTGTGTGTGTGTGCCTCACATAATAAATAGTGGATTTTTCTCCTCCTTTTTTTTCCACTTTCTTATTTAGTGTTTTTTACATGTATTTATTTTTGGAAGACAGAATCAGAGCACAAGTGGGGGAGGGCAGAGAGAGATGGAGACACAGAATCCCAAGCAGGCTCCAGCCTCCAAGTGGTCAGCACAGAGCCCAACGTGGGGCTCGAACTCACAAACCATGAGCTGAAGTTGGATGCTTAACTGACTGAGCCACCCAGGCACCCCTTCACTTTTTTATTTAAACTATATATTTCTGGGCTTTATTTTGATGTATGCTATGAGGTAAGAGTTTAAGTTTATCTATACCATACACATGGTATATCCCTCTCTTTGTTAATTTTTGATAATATTTTGTATGGTTTATTGGCAGGGATAGATATAAAGGTTAATATTTTATTGGATTTTTTTCTACTTATGGAATATTAACTGCTAATGTCAATGGAGTCTTCCTGAAATTCTATTTTATAATTTCTTGCTGCCAAAATCGAAATTTTAACATTTATTTATTTTTGAGAGACAGAACACAAGTGGGGATGGGGCAGAGAGAGAGGAGGACACAGAATCCAAAGCAGGCTTTAGGCACTGAGCTGTCAGCACAGAGCCCAACATGGGGCTCAAACCCATGAACCGGAGAATCATGACCTGAGCCAAAGTTGGACACTTAACCGAATGAGCACCCAGGCACCCCTGAAATAGTTTTTTTATTGAACTTGTATACCATAACTGCCAATTTGTGCAAATGTATATCCTAGTTATAAATTTATTTTTAATTTTTTACATTCTGCTTGTTATATAATTATGTCACCTGCAAATGTTTCTTCCTTTATCTCTATATATATACTTTATTACTTTTTTCTCATTTAATACACTGAATAAATCCTCTGGTGTACCACTGAATAGTTGCAAAGAGAACAGACATCCTTGTCTCATTACCAATCTTAAGTAAAAAGTCTTTAAGATATCCTCTTTATAAATAATTTAAGGGAGTTTTTTTAAATATTCTTTAAGAGATTAAATTTTTTTCTAATATTTACAGTAGTAAAATTTTGTCATATTGAATTTTATCAAAAGCTTTTTGTTGCATCCTTTGAGATGATCATATGCTTTTTTGTTATGTTTTGTGAATATGGTAAATTATACTTCCTGATTTGCAAACATTAAATCCATCTCACTTTTCTTCAGAAGAAAAATCCCTATTAACCTTTTATTCAGTTCCTAGATTTCACTTCCTAACATTGTATTTAGGATTTTTCTGCCCATGACTAAAATTTGCCTGTGATTTGATTCTCTTTTGGATGTTATATGGTCTGCAAAATTGGAAAGATTTTTTTTATCTATTATCAGGAAAAGTTCTATATCTTTTACTTCTCATTACTTTTTATTGCTTCTCTAGTCTTATTTATTCACATTTCTTCATATTGTCTAATATTCTATGAGAAAAAAATTGAGTAGCCACTTACAGTTTTGACATCTTATCTTAAAGAATTTAATATAAATCAAATTTTTATCTTCCATAACCAGTTAAAAAGTATAAGAGACTTTGTTTCTTCCTCAGGAAAAAAAAAGTTTGATAAAATCATTAATTTATTGATTCTAAACATAGAATTCATTGTTAATGAAGATGCATAAACCTATTGTTATAAATGAAAACATAGAATGAATAAATTAATAAACATCATTATAGAATTGTTCAACTCTGATATGCTATGCATAAAAGTGCATTTTGTATATATTGACAAAGCCAATTTAATATGAATATAGAATATGTTCTTATTGAAAATTTTATAATTTCAAACTCTCCCATGAAAATTTCTCATTGTGTATGATAATAATTATAATTCTCTGGGAGATGGTGTGTCAAAGATCCCTTTGACCCTTAATAATTTCTTTATGATATCTGGCTATTACTATGAAATAAAAAAAAAAAAACCTAGATTTTAAGCTTTTTAAGGAGCATGAATACCAGTGTTTTCTTTATTTCAAGTGAATTATATCTTTTACACTGTGTATTACTTATCTCTGTGGTTTCATACCATATCTAATTTAGGTCACACATATTCTCCACTCCATCTCTTGCCCTTATGAGCAACTTCAAGGTCAATGTTAAGGACTTATCCAACAATCTTCTTTAGGGATTTTTTCCATAATTACAATGACTATCCAGTGATGTTTGGTCAGAAGTGTCTAAGATTTTATGACTCTTGTCTTGATGTTAGTTTTAATATCCCATCTTTTCACTCTCAAAGTTATTAATCATTTCCATTTTCAATCTTAAAAGTGTCTTAGTTTAGACCATACATAATGTGATCACACTAACTATACCTACTTCTAGAATCACACAATGTATACATTTTAGATCTGTTCATCATTACCTTCAATGTTGAAGTCTTTTACTAATTAGCCTACAGTCAAAATGATGAAAGAAAAATAAGCCATTCCATTATATATTCTGGATATCCATATTTCCTTGCTTCCCCACCCCACTCACTTACTGATGATCACCTTTGATTAAGCAATATTTCTTTATAAAGCCATTCAGGGGCGCCTGGGTGGCTCAGTCTGCTGAGCGTCCAACTTCAGCTCAGGTCATGATCTCGCTGACAGCTAAGAGCCTGGAGCCTACTTCAGATTCTGCGTCTCCCTCTCTCTCTGCCCCTCCCCCGCTCATGCTCGCTCGCGCTCTCTCTCTCTCTCTCTCTCTCTGTCAAAAATAAATTTAAAAAAACATTAAAAAAAATTTAAAGCCATTCAGACTCCAAGCTTCTAAGCTATAGATGCTAATCAAAGTCAAAATATTGTAGATTGTTACTACCATAAACTCTCATTTGCAAAAACAGTTGTGTTTTCAGGACTGTACTGCAGTTCCTTCTTTATCCAAGTTGTGATATCTCTCTTATTCCCTACAGCAGTACTTTCAAATCTACATTAAACTATATAGTTAGCCACAGACATACTTCTTGTTTGTCTCTCAGAGACAATAACGGCCCCATCATCAAAGAAAAATAACAAATCTATACTCTACAGCATCATACTTATGGATACACCTAATCCTACAACAGAAGAGTCTTCTTTGGCCACTACAGAAAAAAAATAATTCATTATCCTTTCACTTATGATTTTGATAACTGTGCTTACTGAAAGGGAGGGCCTACACCGCCGGACTCCAACTTGTTCTGTGCCCTTCACCTTGACCACGCCTCCTCCCTTTGAGTAACCTCCCGCTCACCTGCCTAACAGGACTCGGACCCTTCCCCAGCCAATAGGCTGAGGCCACAGCCATTACCTCACCAACTGCCCCTAGGCCCCAATAAAACTTTTGTCCTTTTGAAACTAGCTTTCTCTCACAGGTATCTCACCGCTGCGTCCGTACAGGTAGGGGATTGAGCTCGAGCTAGCTCGAATAAAGGCTCTTTTGCTTTTACATTGGACTCAGCTCCCTGGCGGTATTTGGGGATCACGAATTCTGGGCATAACACTTACTATTCTCTATCTACGTCAAGACATTTTTCTTCTCTGTCCTTTGAATTTCTTCCCTGTTCTTCCCTCTCATATTTGTGAATTTATTTCTCACTTGCTATAAAGATGGATTGGTCTATAGGAGTGGAAGATGGTGGCAGAGTAGGAGGATCCTAGGCTCACCTCATCCCACAAATACAGCTAGATAACTATTAAATCATCTTGAATACCCCAGAAATTGATCTGAAGACTGGGAGAACAAACTAAAGGTAGAGAAGAGACCATATCAAAGAAGGTATTAAATACAGAGACAGTTTGGGAGAGAAACAGATTGTGGCCACTGCAGTGGGGAGGGAGATACAGTTGCATAGAATGGTAAGAGACAGACTAACACATAGAGGAGTACACCGGGAAAGCAAATCCCCATAGTTATTGACTTGGAAAACGAGAGGGAAAATTTTCTTGAGTTCTTGCAACCAGCAGGGCTTAACGCCCAGAATTTTAAAGGTCAATGTGCTTGCCTCTGGGAGAGCTCAGAGGACTTTGCGGATGCTATTGTAGAAAACAAAGGGCAAGTAGCCCACAGACATACACTGTGTAAACAGCAATCTGAAGAGCAGTTGGGGCACAAGGTGAGGAAGTTAACTGCTCATCTTGGAGCAAGGCCCAGAGAGATAACGTTCATGGAGGGACCCCTCCAGGAAAAAAGGAACTGGCAGTCACTATTCTCTCTCCCATCCCTCAGCATAAGTACATTGCCACCTGCAGAAACCAGTACAGAGCCAATACTCCCTACATAAATGCTTACACCAAGTCCCACACCCACCATGCTTCAGAACCACCACCCATCCCAGTCAAACTTGCCTCAGTCCCAGCATGACAGCCCCATACCCCAGAACACAAGCTGAAACCCCTGTTCATACCACATCTCCCAACCTGGGAGTTTTATGAGGCCTCATTTCCAGTTTCAATTTCACAAGCAGACCAGAGAACAACTAGTTAAAATGTGTCACATTCAAGCCAGGGACCAAACACTGCCCAAAACAGGCAAAGAGAGACTCTGCAGATGACTGTCCAGATAGACAAATCTGCCAGGACACATGTTATGTGATTATATGTGTTACAAGTTAGAGACACTCAGAAATTCCAGGCCATGGGGAACAGAGGATACTGTAATGCAGGTCAATAAAAGACCTCTTCTTCATAAAGCCATTGCCCTCAAGATTAGGAGATGTAGCTGACTTTCTTAACACAGAGAAACAGGCACAGAAAAAAATGAGAAGACAGAGGCAATTGTCCTAAATTAAAGAATAGGACAAGACCACAGCCAGAGATCTAAGCAAAACAAATATAAGTAACATGACCGATGGAGGATTTAAAGAAATGATCAAGGATATTCACTACAAAGATACACCAAGAAAGGATACTCAGTGTGCTTCAGAAAAGAATGGAAGACATGAGTGAGACTCTTAACAGAGAGATAAGGAATAACAGGAGAAAGATAAAGAACTCAATAAATAAAATGAAATGAGATGCATCCTTGTGGAATAAACAACAGAATGGAAGAAGCAGAGAAACAAATTAATGTCCAGAAGACAGAGTAATGGGAATTAATCAAGATGCAGAAAAGAGAGGAAAAAGAATTATGCAAAATGAGAATAGACTTAGGGAACTAGGAAACTTTTTAAAAGATAGTAACATTCATATTATAGGAGTCCCTGAAGAGGAAGAGACAAAAGGAGAGAGAAATTTTATTTGAATAAATAATAGCTGAAAAACTCTCCTAATTTGGGGAATAAAACAGCAGACAACCCCCAACAAAATCAGCAAAAGCAGATCCACACAGACATGTTGTGATTAAAATGGTAAAATATAAAGATAAAGAAAAATTATTAAAAGGGGCAATACAAAAGAAGACTGTTACATACAAAGGAAATCCTCATAAGGCTATGATCAGAGTTTTCAGCAGAAACTTGCCAAGTCATAAAGTAGTGCATGATATATTCAAAGTGTTGAATGGGGAAAGTCCACATCCAGAAACACTCTATCAAGCAAGGCTAACAAGCAGAATAGGAGAGAGAAAGATTTTCCCAGACAAACAAAAACTAAAGGAGCCCTTGAATGCTAATCAAGCCCTGCAACAAATATTAAAAAGGACACATTGAATGGAAAGGTAAGATGAAAAATCACAGTACAAATTAGGAAACACAAAGTCAGTAAAATTACATATTTCTGGAAGAAATACATCAAGGAACTCACAAGTAAACTGACGTAAAATATGATACCATATACCTAAAACAAGAGAGGAGAGGAGTTCAAACTGAAATAACCATCAAATGAATACAGACTGCTCTATGTAGAAGACGGTATATACAAACCTAACTGTAACCACAAATAAAAAAAAAACACCAATAAATTTTTAAAGAATTTAAAAATATCAAAATATATCACTAAAGAAAACCAGTAAACCATGAAAGAGAGCAACACAAGAAAGGATCAGAGAAATTCTTCAGAAATAACCACAGAATAAGTAATACAATGGCAATAAGTACATATCTATCAATAATTATTTTGGATTTAAAAAGAAGAAATGTTTCAATCAAAAAACAGAGTGAAAGAATGGATAAAAAAATATCTATATGCTGGGGGGCCTGGGTGGCTTAGTTGATTAGGCATCCAACTTCAGTTCAGGTCATGATTTCACCATTTGTGGGTTTGAGCCCCATGTTGGGCTCTGTGCTGACAGGTCAGAGCCTGTAGCCTGTTTCAGATTCTGTGTCTCCCTCTTTCTCTGACCCTCCTCCGCGCACACTCAAACAAACACTATTTTTTTAAATATCTATATATTGCCTATTAGAAACTCATTTTAGACCTTAAGGCACTTGCAGATTGAAAGTGAAGGGATAGAGAAATATTTATCAGGCAAGTGAATGTCAAAAGAGCAAAAGTAGCAATTCTTATATCAGACAAAATAGACATTAAAACAAAGACTGTAACTAGAGACAAAGAAGGACACTATATAATGATAAAGGGGGCAATCCAACAAGGAGATATAACAAATGTAAATATTTATGCACCCAAACTGGAAGCATCCAAATACTAAAAACAGTTAAAAACAAAGAAACTAATCAATGATTATAAAATAATGGTAGGGGACTCTAACACCCCACTTACATCAATGGACAGATCATCTAAATAGAAAATCAACAAGGATATATGGCTTTGAATCACATACTGGGCCAGAGAGATTTAACAGATTTATTCAGAACAGTCCAACCTAAAACAGCAGAATACACAATGTTTCCGAATGTACATGGAACATTCTCCAGAATACAACCCATATTATGTCAAAAAAGCAGCCTCAAAAATTAAAGATAGATGTTACACCATCCTTCTTTTCTGTCCAAAAAGCTATGAAACTTGAAGTCAAGCACAAGAAAAATTCCAGAAACACTGTAAATATATGGAGATTAAGTAACATGCTAGTAAACAATGAATGAGTCTACCAGGAAATAAAAGAAGATATAAAAAAGTTACATGGAAACAAATGAAAGTGAAAACATAATGGTCCAAAACCTTTGGAATGTAGCAAATGCAGTTGTCAAGGGAAGTGTAGAGCTATACAGGTTCCACCTCAAGAAGCAAGAAAAATCTCAAACAACCTATTCTTACACTTAAAGAAGCTAGAAAAAGGATAAAAACAAAAGCTAAAACCAACAGAAGTGAGGAAATAATAAATATTTCTAAATAGTTTTGTAAATAAAAAATTCTATATTTAGTATAAGTACTAAGTATAGTAGAAATAAATGACACAGAAACAAAACCAACAAACAACAACAACAAAAACACAATAGAACAGATCAATGAATCCAGGAGCTGGTTCTTTGGGGGAAAAAATGATAAACCTCTATCCATACTTATATAGATAAAAAGAAAACTAAAATAATAAATGGGAAAGGAAAAATAACAACCACACCACAGAAATAGAATTATAAAAGAATATTATGAAAAACCATACGTTAAATAATTGACAACCTAGAAGAAATAGATAAATTCCTAGAAATGTATAAGCTACCAAAAATGAAAAAGGAATAATAGAAAATTTGAAGAGATTATCAGAAAAAAAAACTGAATCAGTAATCAAAATATACACAGCAAACAAGAATCAAAGGCCAGATGGCTTTACAGGTGAAATATACCAAACTATTAAAGAAAAGAAGAGCCAATATTTATTCCACTCAAAGTATTTCAAAATGGAAAAGGAAGGAAACCTTTCAAACTCATCCTTTGAGGCCAGCATTACCCCAATACCAAACTGGATAAAAACTCCACCAACAAAGAGACCTAAAGGCCAATACCTCTGATGAACATGAATGCAAAAATCCTCAACAAAATACATGCAAACCAAATCCAACAATGCATTTAAAAAATCACCAGTCAAGTGAGATTTATTGTTCATTTGCAAGAGTGTTTCAATATTTGCAAATCAAATACCATGATACATCACATCAATAAGAGAAAGGATAAGAACCTTATGATCATTTCAATAGATGCAGAAAAAGCATATGACATAGTATAGCATCTATTCATGATAAAAAAAATATCAATAAGGTAGGTTTACAGGAAATATATTTCAACACAATAAAGGCCATATGTGAAAAAACCATGGTTAGCATCATCTTCAATGGGGAAAACTAACTTTTTCCTCTATGGTCAGGAACAAGATAGGGGTGTCCACTCTTACCATTGTTATTTAATATAGTACTGAAAGTACTACCCACAGCAATCAGACAACAAAAAGAAATAAAAGGCATCTAAACTGGCAAGGAAGAAGTCAAATGTTCATTAATTGCAGAAGACATGATATTCTATACAGAAAACTACAAGGGCACCTGGGTGGTTCAGTCAGTTAAGCGTCCAACTTCAGCTCTGGTCATGATCTCACCGTGAATGAGTTAGAGCCCTGCATTGGGCTCTGTGATGACAGCTCAGAGCCTGGAGCCTGCTTCAGATTCTGTGTCTCCCTCTCTCTCTGCCCCTCCCCTGCTTGAGCTCTCTCTCTCTCTCTCTCTCTCTCTCTCTCTCTCAAAAATAAATAAAGATTAAAAAATAAAGAAAAAGAAAACTCCAAAACCTCCACCAGAAAATAGCTGGCACTGATACACAAACTCAGTATAGTCACAGATACAAAATCAACATACAGAAATCTGTTGCATTTCTATACATCAACAGTGAAGCAGCAGAAAGAATAACTAAAGAATTTATCCCATTTATTTTTTTTAATTTTTAATGTTTATTTATTTTTGAGACAGAGAGAGACAGAGCATGAGTGGGGGAGGGGCAGAGAGAGAGGGAGACACAGATTCTGAAACAGGCTCCAAGCTCTCAGCACAGAGCCCGAAGTGGGACTCAAACTCACAGACCGCAAGATCATGACCTGAGCCAAAGTCGGACGTTCAACTGACTGAGCCACCCAGGTGCCCCGAATTGATCCCATTTATAACTACACCAAAAACTAGAATGGAATGTTTGTTTAGGAATGAACATAAACAAAGAGATGAAAGACCTGTACTCTGAAAACTATAAAACAGTGATGAAAATAATTGAAGATGACACAAAGAAATGGAAAAACATTCCATGCTTATGCTTTGGAAGAGCAAATATTGTTAAAATGCCTATATTACCCCCAAACAATCTACACATTTAACGCAACCCCTATCAAAATACCAACAGCATTTTTTACAAAGCTAGAACAAGCAATTCTAAAATTTGTTTGGAACCACAAAAGATCCTGAAAACCCAAAGAAACCTTGAAAAGAAAAAGAAAAAAAAAAAAACTGGAGGCAACACCACGTCAGACTTCAGGTTATATTACAAAACAGTAGTAATCAAAACACTATGGTACTGGCACAAGAATAGACATATAGATAAATGGAAAAGAATAGAAAACCCAGAAATAAACCCACAACTATATGGTAAATTAATCTTTGACAAAACTTGAAAGGGCATCCAATGGGAAAAACACAGTCTCTTCAATAAACGTTGTTGGGAAAACAGGATAGCAACAAGCAGAAGAATGAACCTGGACCACTTTCTTACACCATACTCAAAAATAGATTCAAAATGGATTAAAGACCTAAATGTGAGACAGGAAACCATCAAAATCGTAGAGGAGAACACAGGCAGTAATTTCTCTGACATCAGCCATAGACTTCTTTCTGGATATGTCTCCTAACGCATTGGAAACAAAAGCAAAAATAAACTATTGGGACTATGTCAACATAAAAAAGCTTCTGCACAGTGAAGAAAACAATCAACAAAAGTACAACACAACCTATGGAATGGGAAAGATATTTGTAAATGTCATAGCCCATAAATGGTTAGTATCCAAAATATATAAAGAACAACTCAACAACCAAAAAACAAATAATCCAGTTAAAAATGAGGAGAAGACATGAAAGGCCATTTTTCTAAAGAAAACATACAGATGGCCAAAAGACACATGAAAGTTTGCTCAACAATACTGATAATTGGGAAAACGCAAATCAGAACTTAATGAGTTATCACCTCACATCTGTCATAATACCTAAAACCAACAACAGAGGAAACAGCAGGAGAAAAAGAAACCCTCTTGAAATGTTGGTAGGAATTACTACCAATGAATCCACTGCAGAAAACAGTATGGAGTTTCCTCAAAAAGTTCCTCAAAAAATAGAACTAATCTACAATCCAACAATAGCAGCACAAGGTATTTACCCAAAGAACACAAAAAATATTAATTCAAAGGGATACATGTGTCCTTAATTGTATAGCAGCATTATTTACAATACCCAAGTTATGAAAGCAGTGCAAGCATCCATTCACTGATAAATGGATAAAGGTGTGGTACATACAATAAAATATTATTCAGCTATAAAAAGAATGAAATATTTCCATTTGCAACAACATGAATAGAACTAGAGAGTGTTATGCTAAGTGAAATAAGTCAGTTGAAGAATGACAAATACCATATGATTTCACTCCTATGTGGAATGTAAGACCAAAAATAAATGTGAAAAGGAGAACAAAAAAGAGAGAGAGAAGACAAGAAACAGACTCTTACCTACAGGGAACAAATACATGGTTATCAGAGGGGAAATGGGAGGGAGACATGTGAAATAGCTGATGGGGATTAAGGAATGGACTTGTGATGAACACTTCGTGATTGAAATAAAAACTGAAAAAAGAAAAGAAAGAGACACCAGAGACGTCTATTTCTCCCCTATTTGAGAACACAGCAAGAAAGCAACCATCTATAAGCTGGGAAGAGATATCTCAGGAAACCAACACTGACGGCACCTTGATCTTCAACTTATAGCCTGTCGAATTGTGAGAAAATGAATTCTGTTGTTTAAGACAAAAAAAATGCATTGGTCTATTCTACCAATAAATATCACACAAACATACAAATAACAGCATTACTCATACAATCACAACAGCAGTAAAAATGTAGAGATCTCTATGGCCCAAACTGATCATATTATTTCACCCTTCAGTGTTTTATCACTTGGTAGATGGCACCACAGCTAAAATCAAACATTCAATATGAACAGATATGGAATCTAAGTAAGATTTAAGAATTGTAGTAACATGTGAACTAGCCAAGGATAAAAAGGATAATCCAGTCAGTTGAATTCTTAGGGATAACTGTATTGGAGAGGTCATAGAAACATTCCTCACAGGGTTCAAAATAAGCTGCCTCCTTTGCCAACACTAATGATAAAAAATTATGCAAAATGCCTTTTGTAACTATTTTGAGTTTTGAAGGTCAACCCTATCTCTTCTAGTGTTTAAAAGGATATTTTAATTAGAATAGAGCTCAGACACTCACTCGCTTTGAGAGACTTGGTGGAAAAGGCCTAAACTATTTACTGTAAATTTACTATTAATTTACACTCTGAGGAATATAATCCAAACATAAAAATAATTTTGAAAATAGCCATCACATGGAAGTATTATAAATAGAGTATTTGGTAGATTTCTAAAACAGCCCCAGTGATAATCATTGTAATTTGGGGCTTAAAATTTACCTGAAACAGTGGCTAATACATAATCTCTTAGAGTGAACAGTCATTAAAACATTACTGGGATTTGGTAGAAACAGTTATCAAATAATTTTAACCTCAAAATACCTATACATCATGTATAACTATAGAGAGAAGTTCCAATAACAGTCATGCAGCTCAGCAGAGTACATTAAAAAAAAATGATATGAACATGCAAATGTAGAAGTTTATTTTCTCACAGTTCTAGAAGATAGAAATCCTAAATCAAAGTGTTAACAAGATTGGCTCTCCTCAGGGTTCAAATCATATATAGTCTTTTTCTATAAGCAGCTGATTGAAAAATATGATAAATGTAGCCAGAATGCCCAACTATAAGGAAGGTCTTAAAATTTTCCTGGTTTATAAAAACAGGAGAACGGAGTCTTGAATAAAGTGACCACTGGGACTTCCATGATATCCAGGGTCAACTTGGAAAACACAGTCACTACTGTTTAACTTTTGGTCAGTTGACCAGAAAAAGAATTATTTGAGGAAGTAATGGCAACAATAAGTTATCTCTCATAGTCCATATTAATACCTTCTGTTCTCTGTGTTGAATAATTGTGTCATCTGCCCATATGAACATTAAAAATATATAGATGTTCTCTGGGTTTTTTTGTAGCCCCAGTGTAGACTACTGTACCTTATGAATTATTCTTCAAAAGTAAATTAGAAATAAAGACCCTTGCAGAAACACAAAAGTTGAGAGAAGTTTGCTAATAGACTTGCCATGAAAGAAATATTAAATGACTATCTTTAAGGAGAAAGAAAATAATATAGGTCAGAAACTCACATCTGAAAATTTAAGGAAGAGCATAGAAGAAACTATAAGAAAAAGTAAAATTAAAGCCTATATTTCTCTTAATTTATTAACAACTTATTCTGTATAATAATAACAATGTTCAATTATGTATACACACACGTACACACACACATATAGTATACCTATATATGAGTGAATGACAGCAATTATACAAGGGAAGGGAGACAAGAATTAGGATCTTTTTTGCTTTTTGTTTTTTGTGCTGTTTTTTTTTTCTTTTATTGTAGGTACTCACACTCCCCTTGAAGAGGTATAGCAACAGGTATGGAAGACTGGAAGATTTAAATCAATTAATATAGTCTATCATATCAATAGGCTAAAAAAGAAAAGTCACATGATTATTTCAATAACTTCCAATAAAAATGCACTTTGTGGGACAAAAATGTAACACTCATTCATGATAAAAACTTCCAGTAAACCAACAATAGAAAGGTACTTTCTCAACTTGATCAAAATATCTACATAATGGTATAGCTAGCATTACACAAATGATGTGAACTTGAAGTTTTCTTCTATAATCAGGTACAAGAATAATATGTCCCCTTTAACAGCATCTTTTCAACATCACCCTGGAAGTGTTAGCTACTGCAATGACAAAAATGCCAAAGAAAAGGCACACCAATTAGAAAAGAAGAAATAAAAGTTTTTGTTTTCAGATTACATGTCAATCTATGAAAAAAAAAAAGAATATATGAAAGAAACAAAGAAACAAAAAACCCATCTGGAACTAAATAGGGTTGCAAGATGCAAGATCCACATAGAAAAGTCAATTGCTTTCCCATATAACCATACTGAACAAGTGGAATTTTAAATTAATAACAAAATACCACTTACATTAGCACCTAAAAATGAAATAGGTATAAATATTACATATGTGTGTGTGTGTACACAAAATCTTTCTGAGAAAAACTATAAATCTCTGATAAACAAGATCAAAGTAAAACTAAGTAATGGAGATGCTCTATATTCATAAATCCAAAGTTTCAATACTATCAAAAGTATGTTCTTCCAAACTTGATCTATAGATTTAATGAAATCCCAATAAAAATTTCATTAAGCCATTTTGTGATTACATAAAAACTGAGCCTAAAATCATATTGAGAGGCAAAAGATTTGGAAGAGCCAACACAATACTGAAGAAGAACAAGAGTTGGAAGACCCACCCTACTTGATATCAAGACTTACTATAGAGCTACAATAATCAAAAGAGGGTGGTATTAGAGAAAGAATAGACACATAGGTTGGAGAAACAGAGTAGCGAGCTCAGAAGTAGACTCATATAAGTAATGTCCACTGATCTTTGAGAAAGAAGCAAAGGTAATATAATGAAGCAAAGATAGTCTTTTTAACAAATGGACATCCACATATGAAAATATGAATCTTGATAGACCTTACACTTTTTGCAAAAAGCTAAAATGTATGAAAAAAACAAATGTATGAAACCAAAAACCAAAATGTATGAAAGAACTAAATGTAAAATACAAAATTATTAAAATCCTAGATTTAAAAAAAAAGAAAACCTACATGATCCTGGGTATGGCAATGTCTTTTTATATATAATAGCAAAGGGAGAATTCATGAACTAAAGAATTGGTTAGCTGAACTTCATTAAAACTGAAAACTTCTATTCTGTTAAATACAATGTCAAGAGAATGAGAAGACAAGCCATAGACTGGAAGGTTATAATTGCAAAAAGACTCATCTAATAAAGGACTGTTATACAAAATATATAAATGACACTTAAAACTTGACAATAAGAAAAAAAATCACTAAAAGCTAGGCCAAAGACTTTTGTAGACAAGACACCAAAGGATATTTATATATAGCAAATAAGTATATAAAAAAATATCCCATATTACATGCCATCAGAGAAATATAAATTAAAACAAGGATGAAATATAGTAACATACCTATTAGCATGGGCAAAAAACAAAACATTGACAACATCAAATGCTCACTTAATGCGCAACAGAAACTCTCATTCATTGCTGATAGGAATGAAAAATATAATAGCCACTCTGGGAGGTAGTTAGGTGGTTTCTTACAAAACTAAACATAGTCTTACCACATAATCCATTATTATTACTGCTTGGTATTTCCCTAAAGGGGTTAAAAACTTATGTCCACACAGAGATCTAAAAGTTGAAGTTTAGAAATGTTTTACTTATAATTGCCAAAACTTGTAAACAACCAAAATGTCATTCAGTAGGAATAAATAAACTTTGGTACAGTGGAATATTATTATTCAGCACAAAAAGAAATGAGCCATCAATCAATCCAAAGACATGGAGGAAACTGAAATGCATATTATTAAGTGAAAGAAACCAATCTAAGAAGGCTATGCCCTGTGTAACTCCAACTACCTGACATTGTAGAAAAAGCAAAACTATGGAGATGATAAAAAGATTAGCAGTTACCATTGGTTTGTACGAGGTGCTTAATCTTAGAAGAGTATTTTATAGTAATGAAAATATCCTGTTGATACTATGATGATGAATACATTTACATGAATATCATTCTACATTTGTCAAAACCCATAGGATATACAAGAATGAATCCTACTTAAACCATAGACTTTGTATGATTATGATATTTTAATTTAAGTTTACCAATTATGAACAATGTATCACTCAGTGGGGGGGGGGGGACGTTGATAGTATGGAAGACTATGCAAGTGACAGGGCAGGGGACATATGGGAATCTTTTGTACCTTCTTCTCAATTTTATTGTGAAACTAAAACTCCTCTAAAAAATCAAAACAATTAAAAATAATGAAGTTGCAGACAAAGAAAGCTACACTACAAAGCTATTACAAAGCTCTAGTAATCATTGGTATTGGCACAGAAATGGACACATAAATCTATGAAATAGAAAAGAAAACCTATAGAATAAGATAGAGAAATAAACCTACGCTTCTGTGGTCAATTAATCTCTGACAAAGTAGACAAGAATACAAAATGGGAAAAGACAGTCTTCAATAAATGGTGCAGGGGTAAATAGACAACTACATGAAAAAGAATGAAATAGGACCACTTTCTTACACCATACACAAAAATAAATTGAAATGGATTAAAAACCTAAATGTGAGACCTGAAACCATAAAACTTCTAAACAAAACAAAAACAGTAATCTCTTAGACATTGGCCTTAGCAACATTTTTATGGAGATGAATAAAGAACACAGAACAAAGGCCTGCATAAATGTATGTCTACCACAAACACCCTTAGTAGTACCTTAAGGGATTTAAATAATACTGACTGTTCAGATAAGTATTCCATTTTTACTAAAAATGGAAGTTTCCCAGCAAAAACAAGTAACCCAGCAAAGCTTCTTCTACCTATGTAAACATTTTTAGCAAAGATTCATGAGTGATGTTTATGCCACTAGAAAAATAAAGTAGACCAACATACCCTTCGCAAGAAGTCAAAAAACTAACCTGTAATGAAACTAAAGCCATCAAATAAGAAAGTACATATATGCCAAATCTGAACAAAATGGCTGAATGATAAAATAGAAGTAAATAAAGTCTCCCAAGGTAATAACCTAAATGTTCAGAACACAACTAAAAATGATTCAATATAGTAAAACCCAAGCAACCAGAATTTAAGTTAAATTAAAAAAAAAGATCAACTAATATTGAGATGATATCAGATGTTTGAATGATGTAACAAAGATTTTTAAATGGCTTTCATAAAAGTGCTACAAAAATCAATTTGAGAAGCTGAATAAATCTTAATAGGAGTAATCCAAGTAAAGCCTCACAAATAAAAATAATAATTAAACTTTGTAAATCCAAAAGGAGGAAGAAAAACTCTTAAAAGCAACAAAGAAAAATGACACATTCCTTATAAAGAACAGATTCTTATATGACTCCAAAGAGACCAGAAGACAATAGCATATTTTTCTTTTCCTTTTTTTAATTTGTTTGTCTAGTTAATATCCATCACCATAGTGACAAATTTTTTCTTGTCATAAAAAGTTTGAAGATCTGTCTTAGCATTTTTCAGATAGTGAAAGAGAACTATCAAAACTAAAACTACTTACTACTATCCTTCAGGAACAAAGGAGAAATAAAGGTATCCAAGACAAAAGAAAGCTAAAAAAAAAAAAATTCCTAGCAGATGAAACAATAAAGAATGCTTAAAGTAGCTTTCATAACTCAAAAGAAAATAACACAGTAGATCTTTCTGAATTTAAAGTAAAACAATATGGTGTGTAAAAATAGAGTTAACATAAGAGAGTACTTTTACACCATTAGTTTTTTTTTAAATTATATTTTTCAGATGAAGCAAAAGTTAAACAACATCAGATGTGCTACTCAATGGAAATAAAAAAGAAATATATTTTTTAAAATTATGATGGTAGAGAAACCTAAATGGAAATAAGATTTCTACAATTTACTCAAACTGGTAAAGTATTAACACCAATACACTGTGATAAGATGTGTATATATGTGGTAATACCTATAACAACCCCTAAGAACACTATACAAAGGAATACACTAAAAACATTATAAATAAAACAAAATGGAAATATTAAAATGTTCAAATTATTTATAGGAAACAAACAAAAAATCAGAAAAATGAGAAACACAGGAAACAAAAATCATCATAAAAAGGCAGTCTGAGACTTTATTACTTTAAATTTGTCTAACAAATACACCAAAAAAGACAGAGACTAACAGAATATTGTTTTTCAAAACAATCGACCATATTCTGTCTACAAGAAACCCACTTCAATCTTAATACAGACCATTTTGAAATAAAAGGATGTAAAAAGTTACATCATGCAAAAATTAATTTAAAAAGAGTAAAAGTAACTATATAAATCTCAGATAAAGAAAATTTCAGATGAAAAAGTTACTAGTAACAGAGTAGGACATCAGGTAATGATAAAAAGATCTATTTATGAAGAAGGGATAGCAATTCTAAATATGTATTAATCAAAGACCAGAGCTTCAAAATAGATGTAACAGAAATGGGAATACTTAAAATATAGACAATACCACATTTAGAGTTAAGGATTTCAACACCATACTCTCAGCAACCAAGAAATACTATATCACCAGACAAAAGGATCTGACATTACACGATATTCCATCCATCAACAAAATAGGTATTCTTCTCAAGATCCCATATAGTATTGAACAAACTTAACAATATTCTGAGCCACAAATAAGCCTTTGCATATTTAAAATAATTAAAATCATATAGAGTATTTCTGACAATAATGGAATAAAACTAAAAATCAATAACATAAAAATGGACAAATTTTCAAACACTTATAATTAAGTACTAAATTTATAAATAATTCATAGTTAATAGGGATATAAAAATAAAACACAAGGGTGTCTGAGTGTCTCAGTTGGTTAAGCGTCTGACTTTGGCTCAGGTCATGATCTCATGGTTCATGAGTTCAAGCCCTGGGCCCAACTCTCTGTTGTAAGTGTGGAGCCCACTTCAGATCTCCTGTCCAACCTCTCTCTCTGCCTCTCCCCAACTTGAACTCTCTGTATCTCTCAAAATAAATATATAAACTTAAAAAAATGAATGGTATAGGTAAACTATGCCATAGCTATAAAACATTAAAATAAAAACACAATACATAGAACTGAATAAAAATAAAAACACAATATGGCAAAATTTGTAAAATGCACAAAAATAGTGCTTAAAGGAAAATTTACAGCATTAAATTCATACATTATAAACAAGTAAAAGTCTCAAACTAATAATCTAATTTCTCACCCCAAGAGCCAAGGGGGAAAAAGAGCAAAATGAACCTGAGACAAAGAAGAAGAAAAATAAGAGTATAACCTATAAAAAAAAATGAGGAACAATAGAAAATATCAATAAAATATGAACTGGCTCTAAAAACATTAAAATTGATAAATTTTCAGTGAGATTGATAAAGATAAAAAGAGAGAAGTCAAAAATCACCAATATCAGGAAAAACATCATTTCACAATAGATTCTATAGCTATTAAAAATATAAGAAAATAACATGAACAAAAATTCTAATGCTTTAGAATACATAGATCAGATGGGAAGTTAAAAGGGTAGAGTAGGAGGACCTTAAGCTTGCCTCATCCCTCAGACATAGCTAGATAACTATTACATCATTCTGAATACTCAAGAATTTGATGTAATGACTGGGAGAAACACTGTACAACTAGAGGGAGAGAAGAGTCCACAGCATGGGGGGTAGGAAGTGTGGAGATAAAGCCATTCATTGGCTGGGAAAATGATAGGGGATGAGCTTCATGAGTTTTTGCAGCCAGCAGGGCTCTAAGACTGGAGTTTTAGAGAACCCCAGACTTGGTTAGGATAAAGACCTGAGGGTGCTACCCTACTCCCAGAGAGGAGACAGGCAAACAACCCCAGGGCAGACAACATGATCTGAGAATTGCCTAAGGGAAACATAGACGGTTCATTCTTTTTGGAACATATTTATGAGAGGTGGCATTGCTCCTCTGGGAACTAAAGAAACAGTAGTCAACATTTCCCTCCCTGATTCCTCAGCATAGGCACAGAGATACCTGCTGAGGGCAACTAAACAGGACACTGGCTGTTTAGCTTGCTTGTTCCAAATTCCATATCCCCATGCTCTGGTGCAAGTGCCCTTCTGGGTCAAACCTGAATCAGTTCCAGCATGACAAGACCCTTTCCCAAAGATCCTTTCCCAGGTCCCTGCAGTTTGGAATTTAAAAGTCAGCAAGTTTGACTAGAATAGGGCCAAGATGCACTGCACTTTTCCAGGCAGGCAAGCAACCCAGAGACAGACAGTCTGATATCAGCAATTTGAAAAATTCCTGTGATGTATGAGGGGAAACTTTTTCTCCCTTAAAAGCTGTTCCCTGAGAGCAGCAAACATGAACTCACATCTCCAGAGATATAAGAGTGGGCTACTGCCATTTCTCTCCCCTGCCCCTCAGCATAATACAACTTCAGTAAACAGGACAGCACCAGCATTAGCTGCCTAATCTGCATATACCAAGTCCCGCACCCCCATTGATCCCCTGGTACTGCTACATACCTAAGTATGCCTCAGGACCAGTGCAGTGTGCCCCTTCTCCAGAAGACCAGCATAAACCCCTGCACGAACCATATGTACTGACCATAGAAGTCTACAAATCTTCAGTTATAGTGGAAATAGAATCAGGTATCTTTTAACAAGCAGACCAAAGCACATCTAGTACATCTAGACACAGAGTCACCACACTCTGGCAAGAGTCTGATAATGGCCCTGAGTGATGGAGCAGCCAAAACACACCAGCAGGGTGCATGAAGCACACACCAGAGACATTTCCTGAGGCACCAGGTCCTGGACATTATATGACCTCTTCTTTATAAAGCCACTTCTCTCAAGAAGAGGAAATATAACAGGCTTCCCTGACACAGAAATGAAGACAGAGACCTAGACAAAAGATGGAAGAATTCACTCCAAAAGAGAGGACAAGAAAAGGTCACAGCCAGGGATCTAATAGAAACATATATAAGTACTATGCCTAAAATTAGAATGTAAAGCAACAGTCATAAGGATACTAGCTAGACTTAGAAAGGCATGAAAGATACCAGGGAGACCCATACCAGAGAGATAAGAGAGCTAGAAAACAATCAGGTTGAAATGAAGAATGCAATAACTAGGATGTGAAACTGACTGGATGTAATGATCACAAGGATGGAAGAAGCAGAGGAATGTATAAGTGATATAGAAGATAGAATTATGGAAAATAATGCTGAACAAAAGAGAGAAAGAAAAATTCTGGATCACAAAAGTAGACTTGGAGAACTCAATGACTCCATCAAACATAATAACATTCATATCATAGGAATCCTAGAAGATGAAGGAAAGAGAGGAAGAAGGTTTATTTGAACAAATTACAGCTGAAAATTTCTTTAAACTGGGAAAGGAAACAGACATCCAAATCCAGAAAGAACAGAGAACTCCCATCAAAATCAACAAAGAGATGAGCACCAAGACATATTGTTGTCAATTTTGCAAAGATATACTGATAAAAATATCCTAAAACAGCAAGAGAAAGGAAGTCCCTAACGTACAGTTAGCAATAGATCATCCACAGAAACTTGGCAAGCCAGAAGAGAGTGGCATAATATATTCAATGTGCTGAATGGGAAAAATATATACCCAAGAATACTAGAACTAGTAAGGCTTTAATTCAGAATAGGAGAGATAAATAATTTCCCATATAAAAACTAAAGGAGTTTGTGACCACTAAACCAGCCCTGCAAGAAATATTATAAATGACACTCTTGGAATGGGAAGTAAAGACCAAAAGCAACAGACTAGAAAAGACCAGAGAAAATCTCCAAAAACAACAAAAAATAATAAAATGTCACTAAATACACATCTACCAATAAGTATTCTGAATGTAAATGGAGCAAATGCTCCAATCAAAACACATATTATGTCAGAATGGATTAAAACAAAAAAACAAAAACAAGACCCATCTATATGCTGCCTACAAGATACTCATTTTAGTCCTAAAGATACCTTCAGTTTGAAATTGAGGGGATGAAGAACTATTTTCATGCTAATGGATGTCAAAAGAAAGCCAGAGTAGCCATATTTATATCAGACAAACTAAATTTTAACCCAAAGACTGGAACAAGAGATGAATAAGGGCACTATATTATAATAAAGTGGTCTATCTGAAAAGAATAACTAACAATTGTAAATATTTATGCCCTCAACTTGAAAGCACCCAAATATACAAAAAAATAATAAAAAACAAAAAATGAACTCATTGATAATAATAAATAATAGTACAGGACTTTAATTCCCCAGTTACATCAAAGGACAGATCATCTAAGCGAAAAAATCAACAAGGAAACAATGGATTTGAATGCTATACTAGACCAGATGGACTGAACAGATATATTCAGAAGATTTTACCCTAAAACCACAGAATGTACATTATTTTCAAGTGCACATGGAATATTCTCTAGAAGAGATCACATACTAGGTCATAAATCAGCCTCAACTAGTACAAACAGATTGATATCATACCATGCATATGTTCTAACCAGAGTGCTATGAAACTTGAAGTTGACCACAAGAAAAAATTTGAAAATACCACAAATATATGGAGGTAATTAAACATACTACTAAGTAATGAATGGGTAAACCAGTAAATTAAAGAAGAAATTTAAAAAAAATACATTGAAGCAAATTAAAATGACAACATGATGCTCCAAAGTCATTGTTATGTAGCAAAAGTGGTCATAAGAAGGGAGTATAGAGCAAAACAGGTCTATCTCAAAAAGAAAAAAAAATAAGAAAAAAGAAAAAAGAAAAAATCTCAAATAAACAACCTAACTTTACACCTAAAGGACGGAGAAACAGAAAAATAAACCTAAAGCTAGCAGAAGGAGGGAAATAATAAAGATTAGAGGAGAAATAAGTGATATAGAGACAAACAAACAAACAAACAAACAAAACACTAGAACAGATCAATGAAACCAGGAGATGGTTCTTTGAAAAAAATAATAAAACTGATAAACCCCTAGCCAGACTTATCAAAAAGAGAAAGGATCCAAATAAATAAAATCACAAATGAGATAGAAAAGATAGACAACACCACTGAAATAAAAACAATTATAAGAGATTATGAAAAATTATATGCCAACAAATTGGACAGACAGGAAAAAATGGACAAATTTCCAAAACACCATATAAACTACCAAAACTGGAACAGGAACAAATAGAAAACTTGAACACTGATAACCAGCAAAGATATTGAATCCGTAATCAAAAATCTCCCAAAAAAAAGTCCAGGGCCAAATGACTTCCCAGGGGAATTCTACCAGACATTTAAAGAAGAGTTAGTATCTGTTTTTCTCAAAATATTCCAAAAAAACAAAAATGGAAGGAAAACTTCAAATTCATTCTATTTGGTCAGCATTACTTTTATTCAAAAACCAAACAAAGACTCTACTAAAAAACAGAACCATAAATCAATATCCCTGATGAACGTGGATGCAAAAATGCTCAACAAAATTGTAGCAAATGAATCCAATATTACACTAAAAGAATCATTCACCAAGATCAAGTGAGATTTATTCCTGGGTTGCAAGGGTGGTTCAATATTCACAAGTAAATTCATGTGTTACATACACCACATTAATAAAAGAAAGGACAAGAACCATATGATCTCCTCAATATAAGCATAAAAAAAACATTTGACAAAGCACAATAGCCATTCATGATAAAAACCTTCCACAAAGTAGGGATAGGAAACATACCTCAATATCATAAAGACTGTATACAAAAGATTCACAGCTAATATCATCCTCAATGGGGAAAAACTGAGAGCTTTTCCTCTATGGTCAGGAACAAGACAGGAATGTCCACCCTCACCACAGTTATATAACATAGTTCTGGAAGTCCTAGCCACAGCATCAGATAACAAAAGAAATAATAAGCATCAAAATCAGCAAGGAAAAATCAGACTTTCACTATTTGCAGATGACATGATAATCTATGATAGAAAACCCAAAAGGCTCCACCAAAACACACACACACACACACACACACACACACACACACACACACACACACAAACCTAAACCATGCTAGAATGGATACACGAATTCAGTTAAGTTGCAGGATAAAAAAATCAACATACAGAAGTCTGTTGCATTTGTATCCACAAAAATGAGGCAACAGAGAGAGCAATCAAAGAGATCCCATTTACAATTGCACCAAAAACCAGAAGATACCTAGGAATAAACTTAAGAGGTAAAAGACCTGTACTCTGAAAAGTATAAAAGACTGACCAAAGAAATTGAAGATAACACAGAAATAGAAAAGCATTCCATGCTCATGGATTAGAAGAACAAGTATTATTAAAAGGCGGGTGGAGGGCATGGGTTAAATGGGTGATGGGTAAAGGAGGGCACTTGTGATTAGCACTGAGTGTTGTATGTAAGTGCTGTATCACTAGACTCCACACCTTAAACTAATGCTACGCTGTATTAACTAACTAGAATTTACATAAAAATTTGATAGAAATTAAAAGAGGAAATGGACCAATTCCTCAAAAAACACAATGATCACAACCTAGTCAAGATGCAATATATGCTTAAATAGTCCTATAATTATGGAAAACATTGGATTTGTAACTCAAAAGATTTCAAAAAAGAAACCTCCAGAGTCCTATATTTCCAATGGACAGTTTTATCAACCAATCAAAAAGATTTACAGCAACTTTACACAATTTCTTCTAGAAAAGAGAGTAAACATTTAGTATTTGATTTTATGAAGTCAATATAGTCCCAGTACCAGAATAAGACAAAGACAGGAGAAAGCAAAGCAAAGCAAAGTAAAGAAAAAAAGAAAGAAAGAAGTTAAGAAGGAAGGAAGTTAGGAAGGAAGGAGGGAGAGAGGGAGGAAGAAAGCAAGAGAGAGAGTGAGGGAGGGAGGGCAAATGAAAGGAAAAGAAAGAATGAAAGGAAGAAGAAAGAAAAAAAGAATGATTCACATCATTGCTTCTTGTCATGTCTGAATAAAAATCTCACAGTCTTCTTTATTGAATTACCATTCTGTCAGTTTTTTTTTTAAGTCTTACTCCATGAGTGGTTTAAATGGCCCTCATGAATATAATGGAATCCTTTTTTACTAGCTTTGTGTGGTTCTTTTCATGCATGTAGTTAAAATGCAATAGTGTCACAGAATCATATGCACTGATTTAATAATATTACGAAGTAATTTCTTGATAGTACTGGTCTATATTTTAGTATAAGTATTTATCCCTTCACTTATTTTTCTGTAAATATTGAAATACTTTATAAATTGCTAAATCTCTTTTACTTACAGTTTCTATCTAGCTATAAAATAACCGAAAACATCAAGGATTATAACATCATCTATAATAAACATAGTATAAAACTCAAAAGTAAAATATATCATCCACCCTTTTTAAAGTAAAATATCAATGAAATATAGATGGAGAAATTTGTTTTTCCTTGGTGAGTAGAGAATAAATGAAAATGAATGGGATGGAAAAGGTATATGAAATTGTACATTTTGCTTGTGTCATGATAAAAAAAATAAATCAATGACAGCTTTTCTTTAGAACAATTTTGTGCTTTCTCTAGAGTACATAGTTCTGATGAAATTGATTTTTCTCAATCACTGTCAGGGTTGTTCTGTGTATTTCACTAATAACAATAGCTTTTCTCATAGGGCAAAATTTATGAAATATTCCCAGGTGAGAATTGATGTGACATGTACTGTAGGTATATGAACCAAGACATTCTTACTGAAGAATACTAAAAATAACTAAAATATGAACATATATGAATGTTATAATACATCTTCATATTATTAACACCAAATTATTCATTTTTCTGTGTGTGTATGTGTGCGTTTGCATGTTTGTATATAACACACAAATGCTGAAGCACAAAAGAAACAGTAAGGCTAACATCAATATGGGTTCTTGAGTACATGTATTTTTTCTTGCATGGAATTATCACTAAAATTATAACAATAATATGTTGAATATTTATATAAATGGTAAATCATAAGATAATTATTCTTTTGGTGTCTATAATATGAGCATTGCCTAAACACAATTTTGGGAACATTCCTTCTCTGCTTTCTCCATGTAATATGGTAGAGAAATTAATTTTTGCATGTCAAGCCACTAAAGTTAGAGACAATGTCACTGCAGCATGTCTTCTCTTCTCTTGACTAAGCCTCAATCTTAAAATTTATTTTTAATTATATTCAATTATTATATTCTATAATTTTATTGTGCAATTATATATATTATATCTTATAGCTATATCCTATTTCCCATCTTCAGATATTTTTGCTATGCTTAATTAGTTTTCTGGAAAATGTGATGAGATACTCTAAATTGGAGCCCTTGAGTTTTTTTTTTTTATTATTAAATGTTTTCTGTATTTTCTCCAGTATATAAATGCATCGACAGGTTTATTTTTAACTCCCTTGAAGAAATCTTTAACAGTTTCATACATATTCATAGTGTGTTAACACACATAAACACACCCACTGAGCCCAATACTCTATGGTCAAAATATAGGAGATAAATAGATAATAAAAATAGTTGAATTTTATTTTTTTATAAAATCTCATTTATTAGAAAACTGAAATAACTAACGCTTTGGAAATAAACTATAAGTATTCATGACAACTAAAGTAACATACAAAATGCATATCTGCCCTTGTTTATTCTTCCTCAATGGAAAAACAGTGTTGAAATACTTAGGCTTTGGCCACAGACAGCTTCTTAAAATAAGTGTTGTCAGTAATGATCCATCTCAGGGATAAAGAAAACATAATAGAACCACTGCTCAGAGGGCACATGACAATAACAGAATGCCACAGATTGTACCTAACAAACAACAATGGATTATTAAAATCCTTGAAATGTTATACACAAAGTAAGTTATAAAAACCCTCCCTAGCTTTTCAACTGTAGGGTTACTAAGCAACCAACAAAATAAAATTGTAAAATTTCTGCACTGAGCTTAACATATATATCTGACTCAATGTAAACCTTGATTTTTTAACTTCCTAAAAATGACTATTTGGAAAAATTTAATATCCTGGAAAGAATTAATATAAATAGGATTGTCTAAAACTTTCAGACTAATAGAGCATTCATTTATAAAGATTATAGGTGCTCCCTAAAATAAGAACTTAGAAAATTATAACTGGAAAGCACTGACTGGTCTTAGATAACATGTTCTCTATGTCATCATGTACAAGTAAATTCTGATGGACAGATATCAAAGCTGGTCATTCTCTTCTACTCCTTTTCAAATAGCCTAAAATTCAAACATTTCAAACAGTAATGATTGGTGTACATTTATTATTCTCACTCATGTTAAAATATTATTGTGTAAATCATGATTAATGTCTATGAATGCAAATATATCTCCAAACCAAGTATTTAATTAATAGCCTTACTTAAAGCTTTTTTTTCCAAAAAGGAAAATGTTTAACAGGCAAAACTGTTTATTTTATAGGAATTGGATATTACTACAGGAAAATTCCTTATAGGATCTTGACTTCCTCAAATATTTTTAGGAAACATCAATTTTACGAGTGAATGGTTATTCTTAACCTTAACATATATTTTTCTTCATAGTAGAACCCTAGGTGGGTCTGAATTAACAAGTTGAAAACATAATATGACTGAATTTATTTTAAGAATAAAACTGAGTCTGTCACTGTTTGGGAAATGTCTCGGATACTCCTAATACTTTCAACAGTTTAGCTTGAGAAGAATAACCTGTTTGTTTATTGCTTTGTTTCAAGATTGACTGCTAAAATGTTTTCCAGCAGTTCACAAATTTACCGCATAGCATGAAATTGTACATTCTTATATGCTTAAATTTATATTTCTTTCTAACCTTCTCACAATTTTACTTCTTCACCTCACCATACAATAAGTGTTTGGGAAGACTGTTGTTATAATTTATCTGATAACATTCAGTTCAGTGCAGTTTTATTAATCATGCATGGGTTTCATTCATTCATTGTTACAAAATTTATCTTACTCATAAGCGAGACTGATTAATCTGAGAAATTTTGCCTACAGCAAGCACAAGTATAATCTTCAGAAAGCTAATGGCCTGTGAGCTTTCAAATCACCAGTTTCATGAGGAAACATTCATTCTTTATGTAAACAGAAATAGCTCAAATTTACAAGTTAGTGGGTCCACCTAGACCTTCCCTAAGGCAGATGCATTTATCTCACTTTTCAGTCAATCCATGATCAGACAGATTTTTCACTGTTGCCTGATTCTAGCCTTTGTTTCCCCTTTTTAGTTGTTATTTATCCAAAGAACTCAATTCCAACATGGTGTAGACACACCTTTATATGTTAGTTTCCCAAGGAACCACTGCTGGGGTGAGAATGTAGGTCTTAACTTTTATTAAAAGTCTGTAACAAAGGTGCAAAATCTCACAAATAACATGAAGCTGAATAATACATGTAACTAATCTTGAAATTATTCTAGTTTATTGATATAACAAGGACTTCTCAGTGACTATTCCTTTGATCCTTAGTCTTTTTTTTTTTTTTTTGAGATTTTTCACTTTTATCACTCAATTCACAATAACTCTAAGTGTCACAATGAAGAAAATTTAATCTCCAAAACTTTACCTCAAAATTACATTCTACATCAAATATTTCATTAAAGTATTTTTCATAAATATAAAGCAAGTATGTTTTTTTAGTAGTGGTGTTCATTTAAAATATTTATCTGCTACATGCATTTTAAGGACTTCTAAGTGGTAATTGACAACACATTTTATTTGTGTAGATTCTTTCTTTTATATGTCTCTTATTTGTTGGTTCTATAAATGCTGTGTTTGTATTTAAACAATCTTATATTTTCTATCCTATGAATTTCACCACAAAATTTTTTATAAAAGAAGGTTAAAGGAAAGTAGTTGACAGATACTATAAAATGGAAGAGAGGATAGTTCCCTACTATTTCGTTCAGTCAAAAGATTTTTTTTTTTTATCAAAAGCACCCTCCTTGGTAAAGGCTGAAATGTATTTAATGGATTGTTGCCAAGAAATAATGGATTCATTTTGTAAATAGAGAACAATGTAAACTGCCCTAACAAATAACTGGAGACAGCCAATTACGCTACTTCGCAAGAAGCAGTCAGTTGAAGATTTAAAAAAGTGTAAGAAAATCTATAGACCATGAACACCGTAAACTAGGGGAAAAAAATGAATTAAACACACATGTGCACACATAGCCCACAAAACACATACACACAGAAATACAGATAGACACAGTTCATCCATGTTAAAAGGAGTATTGCTTTGAATCAGTGGGAATTCTCGCTATTCCATAATACTGTTATCATCTCTTCACACAAAAACAGCCTAAAAAATACATACCTGATTGGAAGATAATTTTATTTGATAGAAAATAGCACAGACTCTCCATAAACATATTTCAGGGAAAAAAATGACAAATATAGAAAATAACAGAAAAAAATGACATTTAAAAATAAGATTCATGGGGTGCCTGGGTGGCTCTGCCAGTGAAGCATCCAGCTTTGATTTCAGATCAAGTCATGATCCCAGCATTGTGGGATCAAGCCCCAAGTCAGTCTCTGCACTGAGCATGGAAACTGCTTAAGATTCTCTCTCTCCCTCTACCTCTGCTCCTCCCTCCCCCTTCAAAAAATAAAAACAAAAACAAAACAAACAAACAAAAAGAAAACTAGACTCATGATACAACATACAATTAAAAATAAAAGACCATAAAGATGAAACAAAACCTAAAAATGATTATAAATTTGAAATGGAAATGTCTGAAAACAAAACAGAAAGTAATAAAAATAATCCAAGCTGAATGGAAGTTTAACCTTAAAAATCAGAGAATTAGTGGTCTTAATAGAATTGGCATAAAGAAAAATATTATGAATAAAAAGATGGTAAGGTTAATAGGTCAAGATTGAATAATGCAAGGAAAAATAAATAAATAAATAAATAAATAAAAATGAAAAAGACAAAAAGAAAAAAATTAGGGAAGAATTGAGTGGCTGTAGAAAGAGCCAATATATATATAACCAATTTTCAAATGAAACAACGTTTTAAAAAGAAATCAAATATATAATCTGAGAAACTTTCCAGACATAAAAAAGAACTTGAACCTACAAATAGAAATGCAATGTTCTTAGGAAAAATCTTTATAACAAAATAATTTACTGAAAACTTACTGTTTGTTGAGACTATTTTAAAGATATTTTTCTTCTGCACATTAAATATTTACTGTAATCTTGGTTAGGTGTAATTATTGCATTCATTTTACATTTAAGAAAACCAGGGCACAGAGAAGAGGTAATTGTCTCAAGCTCACACAGGAAGATTCATTTAAGGGAATCTAAACATTTCAAATAGTACCAGAAAGAGTACAGAGAAATACAATAAAGAAAACAAAACTAATAAAACTAATCATTGTTGCATAAAATACCTTTAATTTGCGCTATAAATGAATGTAATTGGATTAGTTCAGTCCAAGATAATTTTAAAGCCACAGAAAGTATTGCATGATATAACCAAACTGTATTCTGCACACAAGAGTCATATCAAAAACAAATTAGTAAACATGTTAAAAAAAAAAAAGAAGGGGCAAAAGTGCACAAGGAAAATATTAACAAGCAAAGCAAGATTATGATTTATTAATATAAGAATAAATTCAGGACTATTAAACAATAACACAAATAAGTATAGAGTGTACAATAAAGATTTGTCAAAAAAATAAATCTTAGTCAAGCAATAAATCATCAGAATTAATGTTAGATGTGTTATTCTTGAAATGATGGTTTAGCTGATTTCAGACAATTTATTTCCCTGAGAAAAATTTAAGAGAGTGGAAAAAAATGAAAATTTAACATTTTGGGAGGTTTGAAGAGCTAACAAGCAATGCATAAATAGGTAATAAGAACATTTTCATTGGACATTTAGGTCAACTGTCACCTCCAAGGTTTGATCTGAAATGGAAGTTTAAAGGCTATGATGCTAAATGGTCAGACTGACAGAATCATGAGGCTAGGCAGCACATCTTGGAATTCAAATATTCCAAAGAGAAAAAAGTTGTATAACAGCTTCAGAATTCTGTTAGGACTCAAGGAAGATAAATCTGAAATATACTAAACTAGACATCCTAGGACTGAACCTGGTTTAGAGTTTTTCCAACCCTTTATTATAGTAAGATGAATTAACATCTCTAGTGCTCTTCAGTCAGCTATAATATAGAAGCAAATATTTAACTTCCATAAAGATAGGGGTGCCTGGATGGTTCAGCCAGTTAAGTGTCCGACTTCAGCTCTGGTCATGATCTCACAGTCCATGAGTTTGAGCCCCGCATCGGGTTCTATGCTGACAGCTCAGATCCTGGAGCTGCTTTTAGATTCTGTGTCTCCCTGTCTCTGTGTCCCTCCCCTCCTCAGGCATGCAAGCACTCTCTCTCTCTCTCTAAAATAAATAGTAAAAAAACTAACTTCCATAAAGATTGAACATTATGTATCACCTTTATAATATTTCATATTCAACCTCCAACTTTCAATAAGAAGAAATACAAAGAAAAAGAAGATTAACATTAGAAAAATGAAATGTTACTAAAAACTAGGGAAAAATTCAGATCTTTAAAGCAGTTTTAGAGGCATAAATTGACTTTAAAATGATTATAATTAATATTTCAAGAAAGTGCCAAAGCTAAACAGAAGAAAAAAATGAAATTAAAGGACACCTGAGATATTATGTGTACTAACATTTGCATTATAGGGGTCCCAGAAGGAGAAGGGAGACAAGGTATGGAAAAGGGATCTGAAGCTGAAAACCCACCTGGGGAAAAAAACAAGCATCCAGGTTCAGGTTGTCCAGGGAGTCCCTCCAATAAAAAGATTAACCAAGGAGATGCACACAAAACAGCTAACAATGAAAATGTCAAAGATTAAAAATAATGAGAGAATCTTAAAAGGAGCAAGAAAAAAAGAACTGGTTACATACAAGGGAAAAACCCATAAGGCTCTGAGTTTATTTTTCAGCAGAAACTTTGCAAGGCAGAAGGGGACACCATGATATATTCAAAATGCTAAAAGGAAAACAAAACTAGACAAAACAAAACTAAACTAAAACCAGAAATACTCTACCAAGCAAGTTTATCAATTCAGAATTGAAAGAGACAGAGTTTTGAAGGAAAAACAAGAAATAAAGGAATACATCACCACTAAACCAGCTTTACAAGAAATGTTAGATACATTTGTAAGCAGAAAAGGCTGCAACTAGATGGAAATTATTAAAGAAAAAATGTTCACAAGTAAAATAAAACATATTAAAAATGTAGTTAGATAAATCACCTATAAACTTAGTATGAAGGTTAAAAGACAGAAGTAATAAAATCCATTATATCTAAAGAATTAGTGGTGCCTGGGTGGCTCAGTCAGTTGAGTGCCTGACTTTGGCTCAGATCATGATCTCATGGTTTGTGAGTTCAAAACCCGCATCAGGCTCTGTGCTGACAGCTCAGAGCCTGGAGCCTGCTTTGGATTCTGTGTTTCCCTCTCTCTCTCTGTTCCTCCTCCACTCACTCTCTGTTTCTCCTTCAAAAACAAATAAACATTAATTTTTTTTAAATAAATAAATAATTATTGGACTCATAAAAAAAGATATGAAATAAGACATATTTCATGGAGGGTGGCGTAAAAATGTAGTGATTTTAAAATATGTTTAAATGTAAGCGACCATCATTTTAATACAGACTGCTATCTATATCATTAGGATGTTATACATGAACCCCACGGTACTCACAAGCCACAAACCTATAAAAGACACACAAGAAATAAAAAGGAATCTGAGCATAACATTAAAGAATGTCATCGATCACACAGGAAGAAAGCAAGAGGAGAGAAAAAGAATAGTGAGCTACAAAAAAAAAGAAGAAAGAAAAAAACAGAAAACAATTGACAAAATGATAAAAGACATAAGGTGAATGAACGGATAAAAAAATAAGACCCATCTACATGCTGCCTACAAGAAACGCACTTCAGAGCTAAAAACCCAAAACCTAAAAATAAAGGGGTATATAAATATATTCCATGCAAATGGAAGTGGGAAACAAAAAACTGGGTCCCAATACTTACAGTAAAAAAAGAAAAGAAAAGAAAAGAAAAGAAAAGAAAAGAAAAGAAAAGAAAAGAAAAGAAAAGAAAAGAAAAGAAAACTTTGAAACAAAGACTGTAACAAGAGGCAAAAAAGTCATTAAATAATGATAAAGGGATCAACCCAATATGTAACAATTGTAAATATCTATGCACACAACATAGCAGAGCCTAAATATATAAAGCAATTACTAACAGCTATAAAAGGAGAAGTTGGTATTAATAATTAATAGCAGGGGAATTGAACACTACAAAAATATTAAATGATAGATTATCCAATCAGGAAATAAAGAAGCAGTGACTTTAAATGACTCATTACACCAGATGGATATAACTAATATATACTGAGGGTTGATGGGGGGTGGGAGGGAGAGAAGGGTGGGTGATGGGCATTGAGGAGAGCACCTGTTGTGATGAGCACTGGGTGTTGTATGGAAACCAATTTGACAATAAATGTCATATTAAAAAAGTAAAATTAAAAAAATTAAAAAAACTAATATATACAGAACGTTCTATCCAAAAACAACAGAAGTCATATTCAAGATGCATATGAAACATTTTCCAAGACAGATAATATGTTAGGCTACAAAACAAGTCTTAATCGTCAACATCACTCATCATCACAGAAATAGAAATGAAAACTACAATGAGATACCACCTAACACCTGTGAGAATGGCTAAAATTAACTCAGAAAACAATAGAAGTTATCAAGGATGCAGAGAAGGGGGAATCATTTTGCACTGCTGATGAGAATGCAAACTGGTGCAGCCACTCTAGAAAACAGTATAGAGGTTCCTCAAAAAAGTTAGAAATAGAGCTATCCTATGACCAGTGATTGCACTATTAGGTATTTATCCAAGGGACACAAAAATGCTGATTCAAAAGGGCATATGCATGCCAATGTTTATAATAGCACTATCAATAATACCCAAATTATGGAAAGAGCTCAAATGTCTATCAACTGACGAATGAATAAAGAAGAGATGTGGTGTATACATAACAATGGAATGTTTCTCGGTGATCAAAAGGAATGAAATCTTGCCAATTGCAACAACATGGATGGAACTACAATGTATTATGCTAAGTTAAATAAGTCAGAGAAAGATAAATATCATATGATTTCACTCATATGTGGCATTTAAGAAACCAAACAGGTTAACATAGGGGAAGTGAAAGAAAATAAGATAAAAACGAGGGAGTCAAACCATAAAACCCTCTTCAATACAGAGAACAAACTGAGGGTTGCTGGAGGGGTATTAGGTGAGGAGACGGGCTAAATGGGTAATGGGCATCAAGGAAGGCATTTGTTAGGATGAGCCCTGGGTTTATATGTATGTGACGAATCACTAAATTCTACTCCTGAAACCATTATTACACTATATGTTAACTAACTTATTTAAATAAAAATTTTAAAAGATCAAAATCTTATCAGTAATCTTTTCAGGACACAATATTATGTAACTAGAAATCAAATACAAACGAAAAAAACTAGAAAAAACACAAACACGTGGATACTAAACAACATGCTATTAATGCTATTAATGTAATTAACAACCAATGGGCCAATGAAGACATCAAAGAGAAAATTAAAAAATACCCTGAGACAAATGAACATGGAATCAAAACAGTTTTCCTTCCTTTTGTGTGTTTTGGAACTGTTTGAGAAGGATGGATATTTACTTTTCTTTAAACATTTCATAGAATTATCCTTTGAATCTGGTTCTAGACTTTTGCTTGGTGGGCGTTTTAAATTACCAATTCAATTTTATAACTAGTAATTGGCTTGTTAATATTTTCTATTTATTACTCATTTTTGAAAGATTCTATATTTCTGTGAATTTATCCAGTTCTTCAAGGTTGTAGAATTTGTTGGCCTATAATTTTTCATAGTTGCCTATTACTCCTTTTATTTCTGTTGTGTAAGTTGTTACTTCTCTTTCGTTTCTGATTTTATGTATTTATTTCTACTTGATGTTTTTGGCTTAAGGTTTATCAATTTTTATGGATCTTTTCAAAGAACCAGTACTTGACTTGGTTTCTCTCTTGTCTTTTTCCTTCCGTCCTTCCTTCTGTCTTTCCTTCCTTCCGTCTTTCCTTCCTTCCACTAACTTTAGGTTTTGTTTGTCCTTTTAATTTTTTTTTTTTACATTTCTTAGTTTTTATTATTGAGAGAGAGAGAAAGAGAGAGATAGAGTGTGAGCAGGGGAGGGGCAGAGAGAGAAAGAGACACAGAATCTGGAGCAGGTTCCAGGCTCTATGTTCAACACAGAGCCTGAGGGCGGCTATAAAAACTAAGAAATGTAAAAAAATAAATAAATAAAAGAACAAACAAAACCTAAATTAATGGAAGGAAAGACTGAAGGAAGGAAGGAAGGAAGGAAGGAAAAAGACAAGAGAGAATCCAAGTCAAGTACTGGTTCTTTGAAAAGATCCATAAAATTGATAAACCTTAAGCCAAAAACATCAAGTAGAAATAAATAAAATAAGAAATGAAAGAGAAGTAACAACTTACACAACAGAAATAAAAGGAATAGACAACTATGAAAAATTATAGGCCAACAAATTCTACAACCTTGAAGAACTGGATAAATTCACAGAAATATAGAATCTTTCAAAATGAGTAATAAATAGAAAATATTAACAGGCCAATTACTAGTTATAATATTGAATTGGTAATTTAAAACGCCCACCAGGGGCGACTGGGTGGCTCAGTCGGTTAAGCGGCTGACTTCGGCTCAGGTCATGATCTCATGGTCCGTGAGTTCAAGACCCGCGTTGGGCTCTGTGCTGACAGCTCAGAGCCTGGAACTTGCTTCTGCTTCTGTGTCTCCCTCTCTCTCTGCCCCTCCCCCATTCACGCTCTGTCTCTCTCTGCCTTTCAAAAATGAATAAATGTTAAAAAAAATTAAAAAAAATAAAACGCCTATGAAACAAAAGTCTAGAACCAGATTCAAAGGATAATTCTATGAAATGTTTAAAGAAAACTAAAATATCCATCCTTCTCAAACAGTTCCAAAACACACAAGAGGAAGGAAAACTTCCTAATTCATTCCAAGAGACCAGCATTACCCTTAATAGCAAAACCAGACAAAGACACCACAAAATAAAATTACAAGCCATTATCCTTGATGAACACAGATGCAAAAATCCTCAACAAAATATTAGCAAACCCAACTCAACAATATATTAAAAGAATCATTTCACCACAACCAAGAAGGATTTATTTCAGAAATGCAAAGATGATTCAATAGATGTAAATCAGTCAATATACCATATTAACAAAATTAAGGATAAAAATTATATGATCATCTCAAAAGATGCATAAAGAAAACATTTGACAATACTCAACATCCATTTATGATAAAAACTCTCAACAAAGTGGGTTTAGAGGAAACATACTTCAACATAGTAAGGCCAGACCTAGACCTAACATCAAACTCAATGGTGAAAATCTGAAAGGATTTTTTCTAATATCTGGAACAAGACAAGAATGCTCACTCTCACCACATTTATTCAACATAGTAATAATTATGGAAGTCCTAATAGCAGCAAGCAGTCAAGAAAAATAAAACATCTAAAAGGCATCTAAATTAGTAAGAAAGGAGTAAAAGTGTCATTTAAAGATGACATGGTAATTTATACAGAAAACCCTGAAGTCTCCACCAAAACAATATTAGAACTAATGATTTCAGTAAAGTTGTAGGATACAAGATATACAAGAATTTGTTGCATTTCTATACACTAATGATGAAGTAGCAGAAAGACAAATTAAGAAAACAATCCCATTAACAATGCATCAAAAAAGGATAAAACACATAAGAATGAATTTAACCAAGGAAGTGAAAGACTTATATTTTGAAAACAGTAAGATGTTTATGAAAGAAATTGAAGACAACAAAAACAAATGCTAATATATATGAAATATCACACATTAGAAGAATTAATGTTAAAATGTCCATACTACTCAAAGCGATGTAAAGAGTCCATGTAATCCCTACCAAAATACCAAAAGTATTTTTTTTTTACAGAAGTAGGAAAAAAATTCTAAAGTTGTATGGAACCTCAAATTATTCTGAATAGCCAAGGAAATGTTGAGAAAGAAAAAGCTGGAGGTGTCATAATCCCAGATTTTAAGCTTTACTAAAAGCTATGCTAATCAAAACAGTATGCTACTTACACAAAAATAGACACATACATCAATGGGATAGAAAGCCCAGAAATAAACCTATGCTTATGTGGTCGATTATTAATCTATAACAAAGGAAACAAGGCTACACAATGGGGAAAATAGTCTCTTCAACAAATGATGTTGGAAAAACTGGACAGCTACATGCAAAAGATGAAATTGGACCACTTTCTTTTACAATACACAAAGATAAACTTAAAATGGACTAAAGATCTAAAGGTGAGGCTGTAAACCATAAAATTCCTAAAAAGTAAACATAGAGAGTAATCTCTTGGACATTGGCCTTAGCAACATATTTATGGATATGTTTCCTCAGGCAAGGGAAACAAAAGCAGAAATAAATTAATCAGACTACATCAAACTAAAAAGCTTGCACAGTGAAGAAAACCATCAAGAAAACAGAAAGGCAACCTAGTGAATGGGAGAATATATTTGCAAATGATACATTCAACAAGAGGCTAATATTCAAAGTGTATACAGAACTCATACAAATCAACACCAAAAAAGCAATACAATTATAAAATTGGCAGAGGACCTGAACAGACATTTTCTCAAAGAAGATATACACATGGCCAATAGACACATGAAAAGATGCATAACTCCACTACTTAGAGAAATGCAAATCAAAACCACAACAAGGTATCATCTTATACCAGTTAGAATGGCTAATATCAAAAACACAAGAAATAGGGCCACCTGGGTGGTTCAATGGGATAAGTGTCCGACTTCGGCTCAGGTCAGGATCTCACGGTTGGTGAGTTCGATCCCCGTATCGGGCTCTGTGCTGACAGCTCGGAGCCTGGAGCCTACTTTGGATTCTGTGTCTCCTTCTATGTCTGCCTCTCACCTACTGTACTCTGTCTCTCTTTGTCTCTCAAAAATAAATGTAAAAAAAATTTTTTTAAACACAAGAAATAGCAACTGTTGGTGAGGATGTGGACAAATGTAAACTAATGCAGAGACACTATAGAAGTTATTCAAAAAATAAAAAATGGAAATACCATATGATCCAGTAATTCCACTGTGGTATTTACCCAAAGAAAACAAAAACACCAATTCAAAAATGTATATCCACCCCTGTTTACTGCAGCATCATTTACAATAGCTAAGATATGGAAGCAACCAAAGTATTCACCTCCAGATTAAGGGATAAGGAAGACAGAGGATATGTGTGTATGTGTGTGTGTGCGTGTGTGTGTGTGTTCATGCATGCATGTACATATATACACATATAATCAAATATTACTCAGACATAAAAAAGAAAAAAGAAATCTTGCCAACTTGACATGTGTGGACTTAGTGGATATTATGCTAACTGAAATAAGTTACAGAGATAGACAAACACCATATGATTTCACTTATAGGTGGCATATAAAAAAAATGAATAAAAAACAAGCAAAAACCAGAAACAGACTCACAAACACAGAGAAGGATCTGATGGTTGGTAAGTTGAATAGGGGTTAGGGATGGGCAAAACAAGTGAGGAGACTTAGAGGGACAAACTTCCAGGTATAAAATAAATAACTAGGATGATTATTTATGGATGGAAGTACAACATAGGAATACAACATAGTATTACAATAATATTGTAATTACATTGTTTGGAGACAGAGGATGATTATACTAATTGTAGTGACTGTTGTTTAATGTATAGAAATGTTGCATGTTATACACCTGAAATATAACATTGTATGTTAAATATACTTCAGCCAAAAAATTAATATTTCAAGATTCAATAGGCATAATTTAGAATTTCAGCAAAGTATTTGAGAATGTATAAATTAATACCAAATGCAAATTCTGAGATAAAAACCACAATACCTGATAATTAATACCTCTAAGGTCACAGATAAATTAGAAAATAATCAAAGATACAAAGGAAAAAAACATCCAGGCAGAAAGACAAATTTTAAAAATCAAATAAAATGCAGAAATTTAAAATACAGAAGAGAATAAAGACTTGACATATTCATAATTTGTGATTCTGAAGTCGGGAAGAACATAGAAGTCAGGAGCAATAAGTGCAAATAAAATGGCTAAAAATACTTCAAAAATTATCATAAAAATTAAAATTCTAACATAGATTCTAAAATTTCTATATACTCACTCAGCATATATTATTCCAAAAGTTCTAAAATGTCAAATAAACCTTAAAAAAAATAAAGGTTCGAATGAATCCTAAAAGTCTTAAAAAATAACATATTAAAGCAGAAAAAGATAATAAATTGATCTAATAGAAAAAAATACAAAGGCAGAAAATGTAGAAGACAATGGAATGATGTTTAAATTGATAAAAAAAAAAAATTACCAAACCAGAATTTTATACGTAGGAGAAATTTTATATAGAGGAGAAAAAAATGGCAGAGTAAGGAATGCCATAAGTCTATCCTTGAATAAAGTAATGAAAAATCTAACAAAAACTCTCAAACTGAACTTTCTCTGGGCCTGACTTCCAACCAAAAGCTTGCAACAATCTGGTTAATGTTTATTCAACAAAACAATGGATGCTTGATAAAAAGAGTGAATGTTGCGGTGTCTCAACCAATCCCCATCCTTTTCTTTGCTCTCCAGCTCAGTAGTAGCCTTAAAAATAACAGATTGCAGGGGCGCCTGGGTGGCTAAGTTGGCTAAATGTCTGACTCTTGATTTCATTGATTCATTCTGATTTCAGCTCAGGTACTTGAGTTTGAGCCCCGCATTGGGGCTCCATGCTACCAGCATGGAACCTGTTTGGGATCTTCTCTCTTCCTCTGTCTCTGCCCCTCCCCTGCTCGTTCTCTCTCAAAATAAATAAATACTAAAATAAAATAAAATAAAATAAAATAAAATAAAATAAAATAAAATAAAATAAAACAACAAACTGCATTCTAGGCACCATTAACTGAAGGGACAGGAATGGATCTTATTTGCAATGAATTGTTTGATGCATGATGTGAATCCCTGAAAGACAAAATAGGTGTATTGATCTCACCTATCTGGAAACCAGCTAACGCTGTTATCACAGGATGCTTTGTGGAAAATGCTTAGAGGCACATGTTTTAGTTTTTGCTGCCTGAAGGAATTCAATAATAGATTAACCAGAAAACTTAGGAGAAAAGGCTGAAGAATGAAATATTTTGGGGAATAACAGCTTTGAAAAAGTTTCAGTATACCTGGAAAATTACAAGGTCATAAGTATTCCCAGTGGCATGTGCAGTCTCAGGAAAGACATGAGAACGTTCTAAGCTCTCACCTCTGGCTGATCTTCAGGAATGGCGCATATCCGAACTAAAGGCTACGATACAGTTTAACTGCCTAAATGAATGTTGATGGCATGTAACACATGGAACCCCTATGCAAAAATCAGGAGAACTTTATAGTTACAGGAATTTAAAAGTATTTGTCAATAATTAGCTAACCAATGAGCTAATGGAAGTGAGCCTACTTCGTAGCGGTCGTAGCATAAAACATAAAAGACTTTACAAATTAGTATTATAAATTCACTAAGCAAACAATGGTTATAACAGGCAGAAAATATAAGAAACCTAGAGAGAAGAGAGGCTCTTATTTCCAGAATATAATTATATTCCCATTATACTATTCAAAATATCAATATTTTTACAAAAAGTTATGAAGTGTACAAAAAAAGACTGTATACCCCATACAAAGAAAGAATGCAATTGACAGTAACTATCCCTGAAGAAGTCCACAAGTTGGACTTACTAAAACAACAACAACAACAACAACAACAACAAAACCCTAACTTCTCTATTTAAATGTTTTCAAAGAGCTAAAGAAAAACTTACCTAAAACAAAAGAAGGAAACCATGAGAACAGTGTCTCACCAAATGAAAAATATCAGTATAGTCAAAGAAATTATTAAAAGAATCTAAACAGAAATGTGATTTTAAAAATACAAAATTAAAATGAATATTTCACTAAAAGAGTTCAAGAGCAGATTTGAGCATCATAAGAAAGAATGATCAAACTTTAAGATAGGTCAATTAAGATTATTCAGGTGGAGGAACATGTAGGAAAATCAATCCAGCACACAAACAAATATATAATGGGAGTGCAAGAAGAATAAGGAAAGTGACAGGATTGTTTGAAGAAATAATGGCTAAATAAAATCAGAATTGATGAACAATATTAATCTATACATATGAAACTCAACATACTCAAACTAGGTTAAACTCAGAGATCCACACCAAGATAGATCATAACCAAATTGTCAAAACCCAAAGACAGAGACTTGAAAGCAGCAAAAAAGATGCAATTATCATATATTTAGATTAAGAACTGATTAAGAACTGATTAAGAACTGATTAAGAACTGATTAGATTAGATTAGATTAAGAACTGATTTTCTTCAGAAACCAAAGAATCCGGAAGGCAGTGCAATTACATATCTGACATGTTAAAAGAGGAAGAAAAACTGTCGAATAACAATTCTATATCCAGCAAAGCTACATTTCTAAAAATGAAGGAGAAATTAGGGCAGTCCCAGATAAACAAAAACTGAGAAAATTCATTGCTAGCAGACCTTCTCACAAGAAATGGTAAAGGGGATTCTTCAAACTGAATGAAAGGACAACAGACAGTAACATAGATCCACACAAATAAGTAAACATTGATAAAGGTAACAATCTTAGTAAACATAAAAACAGTATTTATGTATTTATAACTCTTTTCTCTGCCTATATGCTTTAAACACATAAGACAATAATTACTAATCTATATTTTAGACACATAATGTATAAAGATATAATTTGTGATAATAACATAATAAAGGGAAGGGAGGAAGGAGCTACATAGGAAGAAAGTTTGAAATTAAGTTCTTAATACAATTTTATGAGATTAATTATATTCATAAGGCAATCACTAAAAATATAACTAAAAATCTAAATAGTAAAAGAAATAACAGAGGAATTAAAGTGGTATGTTAGAATAATATTTCTCACACCAAACAAGGCAATAATAGAGAAAATGAGGAACAAAAAGACATAAAATATTTGGGAAAAAAAACAAAAATGTAGAAGCAAGACCTTTCTTATTAGTAATTACATTAAATGTGCATAGATTAAAACCTCCAATTAAAACTCAGGGATTGGCAGAATGGATTAAAATATAATCTGATCCAACTCTATGCTGTCTATATAGGACACATATTGCATACAGAATAGATAGATTGAATCTTTAAAAAAGAATGCTCTCAAATAACCTACAACTTTATCTTAAGAAACTAGAAAAATAAGAACAAAGTAAACCTAAAGTAATTAGAAAGAAGAAAGTAATCAACCAAAATTATAGTGGAAATAATTAATAATTAAATAAAAATTATAATTAAAATATAGTGGAAATGTAATGGAAAACAGCAGAAACAATTTAATGAAAGAAATCGTGGGATGTTTTATTTTTTTAAATAAAATTGGCAAACTTTAGCTTGACTGGTAAAGAAAAATGAAAGGAGCCTCAATTACTAAGATTAAGAGAGAAAACAGGAACACTGATATCCAATTTACAAAAATACAAAGGATTACGAAGTCATTATTATGAGCAATTGTATGCTGCAAACTGGATAACCTAGATGAAAAGGAAGAATTCCTAAACACACCACCTGACAAAATTGACTCAAAAAGAAATAAAAATCTGAAGAGATAAGTTAGGAGGTTTTGTAACCAGAAAAACTTTCAACAACAAAGAAAACCCCAGGACAAAATGTCTTTATTAGTAAATTGTAGAAAACATTTTAAGAAAAATTAATACCAATCTAATTCTTCTCAAACGTTTTCAAAAAATAGAGGAGGAAAAAACAATCTTGACAACTATATGAGGTCAGTGTTACCCTGATGCTAAAGTCTGATAAAGACACCAGAAGAAAATAAAACTACAGATGAGAAGAAAATTGGACTACAGACCAATAGTAGTTATGATTATTGATGCAGAAGTCTCAAACAAGGTATATACTAGAAAACAAATCTACCAATGTATTTAAATCATTATATGCCTTGACTCAGTGTCATTTATCCAGGACAGTAAGGTTGGTTCAGTATACAAAAATAATAAAAAAAAAGTAATATAACATTCCAATAGAATTAGGAGAAAAGGGCATATGATTATCTCAATAGATAAAGAAAAAGCATTTGACCCTATCCAAAACACTTTTATGATAAAATTACTCTTGGAGTAGAACAGATTTTGCTTAACCCATAAAAAACATGTTTTAAAAACACAGTTAACATTTTACTGAATAGTGCAAGCATGAAAAATTTTTCCCTAAGATCAGGAAAAAGAAAGTCATTCTTAACACTTCTGTTTATTATTATACCAGAATTTCTAGCAAGTGCAAGAAGGCAAAGAAAAGAAAGAAAAGGCATTACCCAGACCTGAAAGGAAGAAGGAAAAATAACGCTATTCACAGTTGAATATAAATCTTATATATAGAAAATACTAATGAATCTCCAAATATTGTTGTAGTTAATAAATAAGTTCTACAAACATTGAATGAGTTCAGTGAATGAATTCAGGAGGTAGGTAAGAATAATATACAGAAAATCATTTGTATTTCTATATGGTAACAATATATAATTCAACATGAAATTTAAAAATTAAAGTTCATTTATAATAACATCAAAGAGAATAAAATATTTAGGAACAAATAAAACCAAGGGAGTACATGACTTGTACAGTGACAATTATATTACATTGTTGAAAGAAAAAAAAAAGAACTAAAAATAGAAAGACATCCTGTGTCCATGGATTGGGAAACTTAATGTTGTTAAAATGACAATACCCCCAAGTTGATTAATATATATAATTCCTGTCAGAATTTCAGCTGCCTATTTTTTTGCAAATGTACGTGTTGATTCTAAAATTCATATGCAATTACATGTGCTCCCAAATAGCCAATAACCATCTTGAATTAGATCACAGCTGGAAGACTCACATCTCCCAATTTCCAAACTTGATACAAAGCTACAATAATCAAAATTGTGTAGGGATGGCATAAAGATAGACATATTGATCAGTGGAATATAATTCAGGGTTTGGTTATAAATTCAGATCTTTGATTAATTGCTTTTTGCTTAGGGTGTCAAAACCATTCAATTTGGAAAGAACAGTTTTTTTAACAATGCATTGTGACAACTGGATATTCATATGCCAAGTAATGAAGATGGACTCTTACTTTACACTACAGAAAAATTTAAGTCAAAATAGATCAAATACCTAAATTTAATGGCTAAAACTGTCAAATTATTAGATATGAAACTAAGTAAACTTTCATGATTTGGATTAGGCAATTTTTCGTAAATATGAATGCAAATCACAAGCAATAAAAAAAATTGGTAAATTAGATTTCATTAAAATTAAAATTTTGTGTGTCAAAGTAAACTATCAAGAAAGTAAAAAAAAATAAAATAGACCTCAGAATAAGAGAAAGTATTGAAAAATCGTATCAGTTAAGAGTATAGTATCTGGAGTGTATAAAGAATTTTTTTTACTCAATAATGAAAAGATAAACAATTCATTTAATAAATGGGCATAGGACTTGCAAAGACATTTTCCAAAGAAGATCTACAAATAGCCAGTAGCACATGAAATAAAATGTTCAACATCATTATTCACTGGAGAAATGAAATCAGAACCAGAGTAACATATTACTTCATATCCACTAATTTGTCTCTAATGGTATTTAAATAAAGCAAACAACCTTCCCATTCCCACCCCCAGAAAACACACACACACACACACACACACACACACACACACACACACACACACACAAAGAAAAGTAGTATTAAAGAACATGTAGAGAAACTGGAATACTCATAGACTACTGATTAGAATGTAAAATGGTGAAGCAGTTTTGGAAAACAGTCTGGCTGTTTCTCATATGATTAATATAGAGTAACCATATGACCCAACATTTTCACTGTGAGATATATATCCAAGAGAAATGAAAACATGTTCACACAAAAAAATGTATGTAGATGTTCATAGAATCATTATTCATAATAGAAACAAGTGGGAAAAAAAAACCAAATGCCTATTAACTGATGAATGGATGAACAAAATGCAGCATGTCCCATACAATAGAACTTTCAGCCTTTAAAAGGAATGAATTAATGATACATCTGGTGAAATGAATGCACCTTTAAATTATTATGTTAATTGAAAGAAGATCACATATCATATGATTCTGTTTATATAAAACGCCCAGAATAGGTAAAACCATAGAGATAGAAGCTAGATTAGTCATTGTCACTACCTCATTAAAATTTTTATAATCCATACACTTGAAGAACACAGTGAAATAGTATTCTCTCTCTAGTTTATAAAGATCCTGCTAACTTCTTTGGGCTCATATGTTAGCTCTTTAAAGTACCTTCCCTTTTCCTGCCAATCTGGCTTATTTTAGCACCCTGAACATGTTCAGTATGTTCTCCCCATAGGGTCTTTTTGTCCCCTCTGGTTTGAATGGCTTATGCTGCCAGTTTCATGGCATCCAAATCTCAGCTAAAATCACCATATCAGAAGGGCTTTCTCCTCTCCTTAGTCAAAGCAGTCCTATAATCACTGTTGCTTACATCCTTCTATGTAATACCTCTGCATAGACATTTTCAGTGATATTTTTGAGAGTGTTTTTCTTTAGTTTTCCATGGTTCTTGGATGGAATTTACATTGAAAACAGGGATATTTTTGTCTAATTTCCCACTGCATCCCAATAACTAAAATAGAGCCTGGTCCATAATAAATGCTCAGCAAATGCTGTATAAATTGATGAATTAATTAAATATATATATGTGTAAATATGTACATACACACTTACATACTAGCTTTTTATTCTTCCCTCAAACTAGGCCCTTCTTCGCCCAGTTTAAAAGAAAGTCTATATCCATAGTTATCAGTTTTTCATTATACTACCTTTTGTTCTATATCCTCAAATTTTCATGCTTTTATTATAGATTATAGGATAATCTCAAAATACCTCTCAAAAATATTACTATTGTTTAAAAAAAATTTTAATAATATGGTTTTATGAATATTGCGTATACTGCTCAGAAGGTAGCTTCAAATTTATTAGTCCAGGACCCTTTTTTGAGAGAGTTCACAAATTGGTGTATTTGATTCTACTATAGTTTTAAATACTTTTGTTATTTGATTGTAGTTCATCGAGTGTTTTCATTTATTGCATTCATTTCTAACATCATGTAAAGTCTGGTCCTGAATTAATTATTTGTTCTTTTTATTTATCCCAGTGAATTTCATGTGATTATAAAAGATTCATTTGATCTTGTTCAAGTAAATTATAATTTTCCACAGGGTTATCTTTTAAATTATGTCCTCTGTGTTATTTGCATATTTGTATTAGAATTATTTTTAGGACAGGAGTTGTGAATTATTGCTGTTTCATGCATCAAACAATCTTATCTGTGTCACACTAGAGATGTAAATATAAATTCCTATCATGAAATGTATTCAAAAGTGATTCTTATAAACACCTAAAGATTGAAATTGTATTTGAATTAATATCAATCCTCTCCTAGCGTCAAAGAACACAAGCACTCTTATTTGACTTAGTTTTATGGTGACACAAAGAAAAAGAGGAGGAAATGATAGGACTTATCTTCCTGTCAATTTTGATATATTAATAGACTAATAATGTTTGATATGGATCAATGATAATGCACACATTTAGATTATTCTAAAATAAGAAAACATTTATTAAATTCTGAAGTTTGAAAGTATTTAAATTACTACACCAGACTACAGTATATTATGAAGCCCATAAATGCTACATTTCTATGAAACTTTGCCAAAATCTCGTAAAATGAAATGATTTTATCACTTTATTCCCAAGTCACAGATCTAGTTTTGATCATGCCCTTATTCCCAATATGAAGAAAGAAGTTAAAACAACTGGCCTGTGACCCATTTATCTGTCAACACTGATGTTTCAGAAGGAGGAGGAGGAAAGATTTGGTCTCATTTTCTTGTAAACATGATAAGGAGGCTATCTGAGAAGTAGACTAATGATATATTCAAGAAAGGATCCTTTTCTGTGTAATGCTTTTAGTCCTGGTTTAGCATTGATTGTTGCAAACAAACCTGGAATTTTAATTTATGACACAGAACTCCCTGGACAGTGTCACATAAACTGCTGCTATTTGACATACAAAATGGAGATGTTTTATAAACTAAATATTCCCTGCTCATAATCTGGTGTAGAAATGTGTGTTTGGTGCAGGAACAGGTGGCTTTGGAAGCAGTTCCCAATATCTCAGACGTTTTCTCTGCTTTTACTCTGCCCCGTAATTGTTTGTCTTCTTAAGAGTATTAGTAAAACTTGATATTTAGTAAGATCTCAGTTTCAACTCCTAGGCATGAATCCAGAGAACTCAAGTTATAGTTCAATAGCAGTTATAATCTTAAGACTGTCATATCTGCATGTCTATTCCAAGAGGAAAGAAAGGCAAGAGACATTACAATGTAGATCACCTCATAAGGCTATCTTGCTTGCTTTTCACTTTCTCCCTTTGCTTATTTCCTCCATTTCATTCCTTCTATACTACAAATCTTATAATTCTAACTTTTATTTTATCTTGTAACAAGCAAAAACCCACATTAGAAACATTCTCAGAGTCTAATTCCTCCCCAGAGGTAGTGCTTACAACTTGTATGTAATCTTCGTTCTCCGCATTTTATACACACACACACACACACTCAGCTCACTTACGCACACACACACAGTAAATATGTTGCTTTGCTTATGAAAATAGGATCATTATCTCTATTTTGCATTTATTACTTGCTATTTTTTATAATGTATTTAATGACATATATTAGAGATCTCTCTCTCTCCCTTTATTACTCACTTTTTTCTTCTTACACCTTGTCATTATGCATAGTATTCCATAGGACACTATAATGTTCAACCATCTTTTATTTAATAATGCCCAAATTATTAACAGATAAGATTATTTTCAGTTTCCTGTACAACAAAAAATACTACAATGAACATTACTGTGAGTATAAACCTGTCCTTGTAACCCCAAATATTACCAGAATGCTTGCTTACCCAAATTTATGCACAAATTTAATATCTATTTTTGTTATAATTTTCCTCTTCTTGCTTTGTATAGTATTCTCTATGTAATTATATGATTAGTAGCCAATTCCAAATTTTCTTTTTAGTTCATATCTTTTCCCATTTGCCTACTGGGTTATTTTACTTAATGACTTGTAGGATGCTAATCCATTCCTTGTTGTTTTGTTTCAAATTTGTCGATCATTCAATTGTTTTATACTTTTACATATGGTTTGTTTCATTTTACACAATTTATTAGCTATGCATTCACGTATATATTTTTTATTGATGGCCTCTTGATTTTCTATACACACAGGAAGGCATTTCCATTTAAATATTATAAACCTATTCTTCTGTTTTCTTCTATGACTTATTGAATTATTTGTTAATATTTTAATCAACCTGGAATTTATATACATGTATAGCTTTGGAATTATTTTATTTTTGATCCAAATACATTGTCAAGTATTTTATCATTATGCACTGACTGATCTATTAGCTATTCATTAGAAATGCTATTTTTATCATCTCATGCTTGTTTATAATCTGTGCATCTGGTTGTGCTCACTTATTTTTGTTCTTTAGTCTCTATATTATAAAGCTCACACTTTTAGTTTCTATAACTTCATAAAATATTTTAATATGCTTAAAAGCCAACTTCATTGTCATGATTTCACGGTCTGTGAGTTCGAGCCCCGTGTCGGGCTCTGTGCTGACAGCTCAGAGCCTGGAGCCTGTTTCAGATTCTGTGTCTCCCTCTCTCTGACCCTCATCCGTTCATGCTCTCTCTCTGTCTCAAAAATAAATAAACGTTAAAAAAAATTTAAAAAAAAGAATTTTTGATTTTCTGTTTTATTTGTATTGACTATATTACCTGAAATATTTTTTTATGATTTTACCATACAGAACCAAATTTATGACCTACAAAATCTTATCTCTATTTTTTTTTCTGAATTTCACAAGCATTTGCTTGGGAATTATGTTGTTCATTTCCAGCTGTTTCTGTCTCCCTAGTTGGTTTCAAAACTAAGACAGCATATACTACTTCTCTGAATCATCACAGTCCTGTGAGCTTATGTATAGAATTTGAGAAAATAGAAGAGCTTTTTACTCCACCAAGCAGAGTTCTTTGTCCAGTATATCTAAGACATCTAATTTAAAGACTCATCAATAAAATGTGCTCTGACTAAAGCATTTTGATACATTTCTAGAATCAACAGTGTAATTTTGTAACATTATTAGCTAAACATAGGAATAAAAATGCTCAATTATTTTAAGACTTTTTAAAAATTTATTCTGAGAAAGAGAGAGAACATCAGTTGGGGAGGGGCAGAAAGTGACAAAGAGAGAATCCCAAGCAGGCTCTGTACTGTCAGCGTGGAGCCCAGTGTGGGGCTCAAACTCATGAACATTGAGATCATGACCTGAGCCAAAACCAAGAGTCAGATGCTTAACCAACTGAGCCACCCAGATGCCCCAAACATGCTCAGTTTTACATATGAGGTTAAAATAACTTATGATTTCGCCTTGTTTTAAAAGATGTAATTTTGAGTTTTTAATTTTTGGAAAAAAATAACTTCTATCAAATTCAACATTGCAAATATGTGTACTGAGGAAAAGTGGAAGAAATCTACTTAAAAGAATATAATTAGATGATGAGGCACAAAACTATTCTCTATATCTCTTATAGAGAATATGAAGTCCACATGTCCCTTTTCAGCCAATATAAAATGCTTTTTATAAAAATAGAATAATTTTATTTGAACTTGAACTTCACATATAGATTTATGCATTATATAGTATTTGATGAGGTTTTTAATTTATGTTTTAATTTTATCTCTTTTATTCTGGGTTTTTTAACAACAGCAATTCAGTATTAATGCTATTCAGAATCCATATAACACATGTTATATATACTAATGTTAATGGACATTTATTGTTTTTGTAATTATGAGTAACTAATATATAGATGTGTGTGTAAATTTTTAAGTTGCTCATAGAATACCCATCTTAATGCCTGCTCATTTCCTAAATGTATGCTTTACTACAACAGATGGTTAAAATATAACATTTGGATGCAATGAGAAAAGAGTAATATTAAAACTTTAAACTATTATATTTATCATTACATTTGTCTCTTTTAGCTCCTAAGACATAAAATTAGTCCCTTTACTATCAGACATTATTTATTCTTTACATAAGACACATAGTGTTAAAACATTGTTTCTTATTGGGGTGCCCCGGGCGGCTCATTCGGTTGAGCGTCCAACTTCGGCTCAGGTCACGATCTCACAGTTCATGAGTTCAAGCCCTGCGTCAGGCTCTGTGCTGAGAGCTCAGAGCCTGGAGCCAACTTCGGATTCTGTGTCTCCCTCTCTCTCTGCTCCATCCCCACTCATGCTTTGTCTCTCTCTGTCTTAAAAATAAATAAAACATTAAAAAAAAGTTTTCCTTATAGTTTTGCTTAATTTAGAAGACAGTTATAACTTTCTGTAAATATATCTAAATGCATAAGTGCATAAGGCATTGGGAATAAAGGCAATGGGGAAATAGAGATTGGCATGATGTATTACATTTATTTTAAGTACAATAATTATTTTAAAACTAATTTAATATTAAATTAATAAAATGTGTAAGCCAATGTAATAGAAGTTGTAAATAATATGATGATTAAAGTTGAACATATGGTCATTCATTATAAAATCTACCCATCAGGCTTATAAGTAAACTAGAAATACATGGGAGACAGGTATCTTGTAGTAGTGGTTACTTCTGTTAACAGAATATTATCATAATAATAAAAATAATAGATTAAGAAATTATCATAGTAGATTCTAATTAATTTTGAGAAAAACAAAATATTTTAAGTGGTTATTGAATTTTAAATTAAGATAATTATAATTTTTATAATATGTTAAAATATATTAAATATATTTTCATTAGCATTATTGGCATATTACTATTAAAATTAAGATAATTTATTTCAATCTGACTAATTTACATAGCACCAAAATATTTAAGGCACTGTACTAAGTAGTGCAGAAATACAAAGACAATTTTAAAAACATCTTTGGGGCACCTGGGTTGCTCAGTCAATTGAGCATCCAGCTTTGGCTCAGGTCATGATCTCATGGTTTGTCGGTTCAAGACCTCCATTGGGCTCTGTGCTGACAGCTCAGAGTCTGGAGCCTGTTTCAAATTCTGTGTCTCCCTCTCTCTCTTCCCCTTCCCCACTAGTGTTTTGTCTCTGTCTTTCTCAAAAATAAATAAACATTTTTAAAAAATAAAAATACAAACATCCTTATTTTCAAGTTTATTATCAAGCAGAGAATGGGTATAAGTAAAAAGGAAAGTTATAAGAAAGGATGCAAGGAGATCTCATTTATTTCTAGCATTTGGGGTGGAGAAGGGATGTCAGCAATTGATCATTAAAATTTTTGTGAAGTTGCCTTATAAATTTTACTAAAAGCAAATGCTAAAAACCTAATGTCACTATGGAGCTATATTCCCCATAATCAGAGGTAAAATTCTCCACTAACATTGTCTAATATAGGATTTCACAGAAGACATTGGAACAATGATCAGAATATAAGCAATTTATATATAACACCAGGCTACACTGATGGGCAGTTGGGGAGGTGAGTTAGGGAGAGGAAGAAAGACCCAGAAGAACACATTATAAACCAAGTTATCACTGAGGGGAAAAAATGCTTAATCCTACTGTACACATAAACAAAGCTTATCTTACTGTATATATAGAGTAGAACATGCTTTGTTATCCCACCAACAAGGCAAGGGTTCTGGGACATCAACCAAATCAATGTCTAGCATTTGTTGAGAACTGCTTCTGGAAACATGAACTCTCTGATAATTGCTGCTTGGCCTGCACGAAGCTTTAGCAGGCTGAAAATTCTTACCAAGTGATATGCTTCTTTTGTAATGATGGGTCAAGATTCAATAGTTTTTTGTTGTGAGGCAGTCCAAGATGGTTGCATAAAAAGACCTTGAAATCATCATCTTCTATGGACACACCAAATCTATACCTACATATACTGCAATTCCTCCTAAAGAAGAACTAAAGTCTGACTGAACAACTTCTGCAAGACAAACAATAGAGGGACCACATAAAAGTAGGAGAAATGGAGACACAGTTACAACTGGAATCCTGCCCTGATGTGACAACCTATATTAGGGAGAAATATGAATGCTAATTTCATATTTAGCAGACCTGTCTTCCCTAGGGCAAAATGGAAAAACAGCAGAGTAAAGGGCAACTAGACTCTAAGTAAAGTAATTCCACTTACTCATCCTACAGTATCTCCTAATGGTGAGGGAACTGCTGGAATTCTCTCCTGGGTTGGAGGCACCAGCACGGCCACTGTTTATATTTCTTCTCCACCTCGATAATACAGGTGGGAACAGGGTCCAGGTCTATTCAGCACACCAGGGCCATCTCAGTGAGTCTTAGGCCCTTAGCTGACACCAGCTCCAAGCGTCACTCTGAGGCAGCCTCCTTCTGCCCACTAGAGCTCTGACCATTCCTCCAGGTGCCCTTGGTATGGAGTGCCCAATCCCACACACAATTCAGCTCTAGTCAGCCACCCAAAGCTGCCAGTCACACACAGTCTACACAAGGGACACTCCTATACAAGGCTAGTTCTTCAAGATTAGGGTAGGTAGCTATTCTAATTTATCTAAATCAACACTGAAGAAGAAAAAAATTAGGAGACATAGGGATGGGTCCCAAATGAAAGAACAAGATTAAACCCCAGGTGTAAAACAAAACAAAACAAAAACAAAAAACTAATAAGTATTTTACGTAATGAGTTCAAAATAATGTCCATAAATGTTCTCACTGAACTTGGGAGAGAAAAGGATGAAAACACTGAGAACCTCAACAAAGAGTTAGAAAATATAACATAGAACCAATCAGAGCTTAAGAGTACAACAACTCAAATAAAAAATACTCTAGAAGAAATCAACAGCAGATTTAGATAATTCAGAAGGATGGATCAGTGATCTGGAAGACAGAACAGTGGAAATTACCCACCCAATCAGAACATAAATATATATAATATATAAATATATAAATATATAATATTACATATTACATATATATTATGTAATATATAAATATATAAATATATAGATATGTATATATTACATATAATCATGTAAATACATATAACACATATATGTATTTATGTAAATACATTTATGTAAATATGTAAATACTTATAATATATGTAATATTATATATTATATATTTATATATTATATATATATTTAATGAGGATAGTTTCAGAAACCTCTGGGACAACATAAATGTGGCAATTTTCAAATTATAGGGTCTTAGAAATAGAAAACAGAGACAAAGGGGCAGAAGTATTATTTGAAGAAATAACAGCTGAAAATTTTGCTGACCAGAAGAAGGAAGTAAGCATTCAGGTCCAGGAATCACAGAGCGCCCCAAACAAGATGAACCCAAAGAGATATATACAAAGACAAATTATAACTAAGATGGCAAAAGTTAAAGAGAAAATCTTAAAGGCAGCAAGAGAAAAACAAATAGTTATATATAAGGGAAATCCTGTGAGACTGAGCTGATTTTTCAGCAGATACTTTGAAGGCCAGAAGGGAGGGGCAGGATATATTTAAAGTGCTGAAAGGAAGGAAAAAAAAAAAAAAAAAAAACTTATACCAAGAATACTCTACCCGGAATTCAGAATCAGTCAGAATTGAAGGAGACATATAGAAGTTCCTAGACAAGAAAAAACTGAAGGAGTTCATCACCACCAACCTAGCCTTCCAAGAAATTTAAAAGGGTCTTTTTTCAGCATAAAAGCAAAAGCCATTACTAGAAGAAAATATATGAAGAAAATAAATTTCATTGTAAGTGTAAATATATAGTAAGGACACTAAATCACCCACTTAAAAAGTTAGTATGAAGGTTAATAGACAAAAATAGTAAAATCCACTATAAGTAATTAAGAGATACACAAAATAAGAATATGTAAAATAAGACATCAAAAACATAACCTGGGGGTGAAGGGTAAAAGTGTAGTGCACTAGAATACATTTGAACTTAAGTGACTATAAGCTTAAAATAAGCTATTCTATACATGAATAATATATGTGAACCTTATATTAACCACATACCAAAAATCTGTAACAGATACATACCCACCTTAAAAAAAGAAGGGAACCCAAACAGAACACTAAAGAAAATCATCAAACTACAAGGCAAGAGACCAAGTAAGATGGAACAGAAAAGTACTACAAAACAACCAGAAAACAGTTAATGAAATGACAATGAGTACATACCTATCAATAATTACTTTAAATCTAAATGGATGAAATGCTCCATTTAAAAGTCACAAAGTGGCTGAATAGAGTTAAATAAATAATACATAAATACATAAATACATAAATAAATAAATAAAACAAAAAGAAAACAAAACAAAAAAACAAGACGTTGTTGCAGGGAATATGGCGAGAGTCACAAAAGATGAGTCTGCAAAGTGCAGTTAAGTGAAGGTCCTCATTCTCAAGTCGGAATGAGGCCTCGACTCCAGAATGAAGCTTCTTTTTATTAGGATAATTGCTAAAGACTACGTGCATAAAGTCGTTTAAGCAAGAGTGTTAATCAATTTAATGGTTTTGCTTTTCAAGGTTGAATTTCACGTTACTGGCTTTCTATAACAGTAGGAAGGGTCAAGTTGAAGGAGGATCTGGCCCTGGACAATGTTAATGGTTTTATAAGTTCCTTAGCCATAGCTGCCAGCCTTGTTCAGCTGTGTAAACATGTCCTAAGGCCTTGCACTTTCTCCAGCCCTTCCCTTTTGAAGTCTTTTCCTTTGATGTTTTCTTCCTGCATCTTCCGCAAGACCTATTTACGTGTTTCCTACAAGAGACTCATTTCAGATCCAAAGACAAACACAGACTTAAAGTGAAGACATGAAAAAGATATTCAGTGGAAATGGAAACTAAAGAAACCTGGTGTAACAATACTCACCTCAGACAAAATAGACTTTAAAACAAAGATGGTAACAAATGAAAAAAAGAAAAAGAGGTATACCTATTGATAAAGGGGTCAATTCAAGAAGAGGATATAACTGGGCACCTCGGTGCTCAATCAGTTAAGTGTCCGACTTTGGTTCAGATCCTGAAGACTGCTTTGAATTCCATGATTCCCTCTCTCTTTGCCCCTCCCCTGTCCATGCTTTGTCTCTCTATGTCTCAAAAATAAATAAATATTTTAAAAATAAAGAAGAGAGTATATAACATTTATAAATCTTTATGCATTCAACATAAGAGCATCTAAATATATAAAGCAAATATTAACAGATATAAAGGGAGAAATTAAGAGTAATACTAAGGGTCTTTAATCCCCTATTTACATCAATGGACAGATCCATGCAGAAGATTAATAAGGAAATATTGGTCTTAGATGACAGATTAGACTAGATAGAATTTAGATATATACAAAATATGCTGTTTAAAAACTTCAGAATACATATTCATGTCAAGTGCACACCAGACATTCTCTAAGATAAATCACTTTAGGCCACAAAACATGTCTCCATAAATTCAAGGAAATTTAAATCCTATCATGCATCTTTAATGACCACAACAGAATGAAACTAGAAATCCATTATGAGAAAAAAAATAGAAAACAAACAAACACATGCAGACTAAGCAGTAATTTACTAAACAAACAATGGGCCAAAAAATCAAAAGGAAATAAAAAATATCATGAGACAAAGGAAAATACAAACGCAATGTTTCAAGAACCTATGAGAGGGGGCGCCTGGGTGGCTCAGTCAGGTAAGCCTCCAACTTTGGCTAAGGTCATGCATGACCTCGTGGCTTGTGAGTTCAAGCCCCTCATCAGGCTCTGTGTTGACAGCTTGGAGCCTGGAGCATGCTTCTGATTCTGTCTCCCTATCTCTGGGCTCCTCCCCTGTTCATTCTCTGTCTCGTCCCTCTCCCTCAAAAATAAATAAACATTAATTTTTTTTTTTTAAAAGAATCTATGAGACACAGCAAAAGCAATTCTGAGGGAAGTTCATAGCAATACAGGCCAACCTCAAGAAATAAGAAAAATCCTATATAAAGAATCTAACTTTAGGGGCGCCTGGGTGGCTCAGTCGGTTAAGCCTCCGATTTCAGCTCAGGTCACGATCTCGCGGTCCGTGAGCTCGAGATCCGTGTGGGGCTCTGGGCTGATGGCTCAGAGCCTGGAGCCTGCTTCCGGTTCTGTGTCTCCCTCGCTCTCTGCCCCTCCCCCGTTCATGCTCTGTCTCTCTCTGTCTCAAAAATAAATAAACGTTAAAAAAAAAAAATTAAAAAAAAAAAAGAATCTAACTTTATACCTAAAAGAACTAGAAAAAGAAGAACAAGCAAAGTCTAACATTAGAAGAAAGAAAATAATAAAGGTCCAAGTGCAATTAAATGATATAAAGACTAAAAATACAGTAGAAAAGATCAATAAAAATAAAAGCTGATTTTCAAAAGATAAACAAAATTAATAAATCTTTAGCCAGATTCATCAAAAAAAAAAAAAAAGAGAGAGAGAGAATGCCCAAATAAATAAAATAAGAAATAAAAGAGAAGTTACAATAGACACAACAGAAATACAAAGGATCATAAGAGTTTATAGCAAACAATTATATGCCAAAAAAAAAAAAAAAAATTCGAAAACCCCAACAGAAATGGATAAAGTTTTAGAAACTCACAACCTTCCAAGATTGAATCAGGAAGAAACAGAAAATCTGAATAGACCAACTACAAGTAATAAATTGAATCAGTAATTTAAAAACTCTTTATAAACAAAAATGCAGAACCAGATGGCTTCACAATTGAATTCTACCAAACATTTGAAGAAGACTTAGTACCCATCCTTCTCAAATTATTCCAAAACCCTGAAGAGGAATGAATGCTTCTAAACTGATATTAAGAGGCCAAAATTACTCTGATAGAAAACCCAGACAAATACACCACAAAAAAGAAAACAAAAGAAAACAAAAGAAAACAAAACAAAAGAAAACAAAAGAAAACAAAAGAAAATTATGGGGCAATATCCTTGAAGAACATAGATGCAAAAATGCTCAGCATTACCAAACTGAATTCAACAACACATTAAAAAATCAAGGGCATCTGGGTTGTTGAGTCAGTTATGTCTGACTCTTGCTTTTGGCCTAGGTCACAATCTCATGGTTTGTGAAATTAGGGCTCTGTGCTGTGAGAATCCCTCTGCTTGGGATTCTCTCTCTCCCCCGCTCTCTCTCTCTCTCTCTCTCTCAAAATAAATAATAAAGATTTTTTAAAATATATTAAAAAATCATATACCACATCAAGTGGGATTCATTCCAGGGATACAAGAATTACTCAATGTCCACAAATCAATCAACATGATGCACCACATAAACAAAATTAAAGATATAAATTATATGATCATCTCAATAGATGTAAAAAAAAAATCCGATAAAATCCTGAATCCATTTATGACAAGAATTCAACAAAGTGGATGTAGAAAAACCATACCTCAAAATAATAAAGGCCATATCTGACAAACCCATAGCCATTATCATATTCAGTGGTATAAAACTGAAACCTTCCCTCAAAGATCAAGAACAAGACCAGGATGTCCACTTACACCACTTTCATTCAACCTAGTATTAGAAGTTATAGCCAGAGAAATTAGGCAAGAAAAATAAATAAAAGGTATTTATATTGGTAAGGAAAAGTAAAACTGTCATTATTTGCACACAACATGATACTATATGCAAAAACCCTAAAGACTGCACCAAAGCTATCAGAATAAATAAATTCAGTAAAGTCACAGGATACCAAATTAACATACATTTATCAGTATGTTTCCATACACTAATAAAACTATCAGAAATTAATAAGACAATTCTATTTATAAATTCATCAAAATGATAAAATATATAGGAAATAAATTTAACCAAGAACGTGAAAGACCTATATTCAGAAAATTATTAAACAATGATGAAAGAAACTGAATAGGACACAAATAAATAGTAAAATATTCCATGCTTATGGGTTGGAAGGATGAAAATTTTTAAAATGCCCATATTCTCCAAAGAAATCTACAGATACAATCTAATACCTATCAAAATACCAACAATATTTTTCATAGCACTACAAAAAAGAATTCTAAAATTTTTATGGATCCACAAAACACACTGAATAGTCAAAGCAATCTTGAGAAAGAAGGGCGAAGGTGGCAATATCACAATCCCAGATTTCAAGCTATACTACAAAATATAGTAACCAAAACAGTGTGGTACTGACACAAAAACAGAAAAGGACCCATGGAGTTAAATAAAGAGCCCAGAAAAAAAATTTGCATCTGGTCACTTAATCTATGACAATGGAGGTAAGAATGTATAATGGGGAAAAGACAGTCTCTTTAATAAATGGTGATTAAATGGGAAAACTGGGCAGCTACATGCAAAAGAATAAAACTATCTTATACCACATGCAAAAATTAATTCAAAATGAATTAAAACTAAAATAGAAGATCTGAAACCATAAAACATATTAGAAGAAAATATAGAAAGCAATCTCTATTACATCATTCTTGGCAATATATTTTTTGGACCAGTCTTCTCAGATAAGGGCAACAAAAGCTAAAATAAACAAGTTATATTACATCAAACTAAAAAGTTTTTGCACAGCAAAGGAAATCATCAATAACATGAAAATCAATCTACTAAATGGGAGGAGATATATGCAAATCATACATCTGATAAGGAGTTAATATCCAAAATATATAAAGAATTTACACAACTTAATGTCAACAACAAACCTAGTTAAGAAATGGGCAGAGGAATTGAACAGACATTTTTCCAAAGAAGACATACAGATGGTGAAAAGTCACATGAAAAGATACTCAACATCACTAATCATTGGGAAAATACAAATCAAAACCACAATGAAATATCATGTTACATGAGTCAGATTGGCTATTATCAAAAGGACATAAAGTAATTGTTGGCAAGAATATGAAGAAAAGGGAACTGCCATACCCTGTTGGCAGGAATGTACATTGGTGTGCCATAACAGAAAACATTATGGAAGTTTCTCAAAAAATTAAACATAGAAATCCCATATGATCCAACTATTCCTAAGAAAATGAAAACATCAATCTGAAGAGATACATCCATCTTCATGACAGCAATATTTACAATAGTTAAGTAACACAAGTGTCCCTTGATAATTGATGAGTGTATAAAAAGGTGAGATACACACATGCACACACACACACACACACACACACACACACACACAGAAACACGGAATATTATATGGTCATAAAAAGAATAAAATCTTGCCATTTGTGACAGCATGGAAGGATTTAGAGGGTATTATGCTAAGTGACCTGAATCAGAAAGAGAAAGACACATATATAATTTTACTTTTACATGAAATCTAAAAACAAATAAAACTGAAAGAAACTCATAGTTACAAGAAACAGACTTTGGTTACCAGAGGAAGGACAGGTTTCAGGGAATGAGTAGGTTAACAGGATTAAAAGGTATAAACTCCCAGTTATAAAATAAATAAAACATAAGGATTCAATAAACAACATGGGAATATAGTCAATAATATCATAATAATTTTGTATGGTAACAGATGAGAATAAAAATATTGAATCACTATGATGCACACCTGAAAAAAATAGTGTATTGTATGTCAGTTATAGTTAAAAAAAAAACACTGAATATGAAAAAGATGCAATACCTTTTCCTTTACCTTAGAGAGGATAGTTCAGTATAACATATTCTAATTGACTCTATACATTTCACCAATGTAATAAACATGTGAATTACTGTCAGATGTTTCTTTCACCCTCTGATGTCCATATGTCTAATCATGGCATCAAGCTAGAGGACATACAACTCCCTGTTTGCCAGGTACACTCAACATCATGTCATCAATATAGTGACCTAGTGTTAGGTTCTTCAGAATATTCAGACAGTAGATATTCCTTCTGAGTATATTGTGACACAAAGATAATAAAGCCCTGGCAAAACTGTGTGTACTGCTGTCCATCAAAGTTCACATGAGAACTGCTTCTGTTGCTCATTGCTAATGAAGATTAAAGAAGACATATTCCCTGGATCAATATCATCACAGTATGAGTCAATGGCTGAGAACTGGCTCATGTTTGGAAACTGAGTAATTGTCATTTTTTCCTTGTAATAATGTCTATCATTCTTGAGTGTTAGATTCTTATCTTTTTAAGTTGCAGAAATCAAGAAATGTCCTTATTGTCTGAATATTTGTTTTGTCCCTTGGAACACCATGATATGTTAAGCATCACTACAAATCCGTCCTGACTGCTCACCCAGTCTTGCTGTTTTTGTAATTATTTCTACCTTACATCTGAGAGTTCAGTGTTGTCATATGACCTCTTTTCTTCTAGAATTCTGCCATTCTCATTGCCAGGGAAGTCCAGTTCCAGGATTACACTCCCAATTCCATCAACCCTGATCTACTGGACACAGCTACCTTTGAATTATCAATTAAGTAAAGAAGATTCTCCCTGATCAAACTTTAGTCAGGTTCCTCTGATCCTTATTCTCTACCAGACCTCAACCTTGGCCCTTGTCCTATATTTGACACACTCAGCCCAGTCTTAGCAAAGAATCCTGTTATGCCATTCCCTCAAACTTGCTATTTCATCACCCTAGTGTGCGTTCAGCAAGAATCCTATTAAGTTGGTTTATCAAAAATTATCCTACCCTATATGTCTCCTCTAAATAATTTTCCATCCATGGACCATCTCACACCACTCCTTTGCTATACTCAGAATTCACCTCAGTTCTATACTCTGTCCCCCATTACAATAACTATTGAATAAAATCTGTCTTTGATGCTTTAACCTAATGTCCAGCTCTGGCTGCCTTAGACAGTTCTCTCCTGAGAATATGGTCAGATGGTAGCTTATCTGGATTACCTTTAAAAATAGCTCCGCTAAATGCATATTTTGACCCTCCTTCAGTCTTTTTTCAAAGCATGTCCAAAATTTGTACCTTGTTTACTATATGCCATATTTTTTTCAAGTTTCTAGGAACTAATCCAGAAGAATTTTAGGAATCATTCCAGGCTTTTTAAATCATAAGCAAAATCCCACATCAAAAAGTATCCAGTATCCAGTTATATATTCTATGTCCCAACTCCAATTCAACTCCCTAAAAATTCATTCCCAGGCATTTCTCCCATTTTCTGCCAGGATATCTTAGCCATGGAGTGACCTGAGCCAGGAGCTTCTTTATTCCTCCCCCTCCAAAGAACAGACAATTATTCTCAATTTACTAGTTTAAAACAGAAGTTCTCAAACTGTGCAATGCATCAGAAATACCTAGAAGGCTTGTTAAAATATAGATTGATGGCCCTTTCTCCATTGGGATGGGCCCCAAGAATTGTCATTTCCAGTATATTTGTAGTTGAAGCTGATGCTACTTGTCTACTTTACAAATTATTTGAGTCAAAGGAATAAGAGAACGTGGAGGAAGGAAAAAACACCTTTAAAGGCATCTCACTCAGGTGTCTCATTTTCACAGTAGACAAGAAAAGGGAATCTGCTCACCTATAGTAAGGGAAGCTAGACAACCCTGTTGGCCCATATGGTTAAGAAATTTGGATGTTCAAGTTTCTTAGGAGAATCTACCTAAATGTCTCCATCCTATGTTTCAGGTTTTCACTTTTTCTCTAATACAGTACTATTTTTTTTCCCCAAAGACTTGTCAGGATTTTGAATTTCATTATTCTCATAATAATATCTTGTGCTAATTTTTTAACACACTCTGCCCTCCAGGAGATGAAGGTATCCTTAAATGTTGCCATGGAAGGATTCTAGATTTCATACCACACTGCTATAATTTGATATTAAATTGGTTAGCAACATCTGATCTGCTGTAATTTTCTTTTTCTCAGTATTTCAATGGGAGATAAAAGCTATCCATAAACTCCATTCTAAATGGGGCAAGTCAGGAACTGCCTATAGTACCTTCTTCCTGGAAATAACATGTATCATTTATGCTCATGTTGTACTGTATAAACAAAAATCACATGTCAAACATAACTTCTGGAAATATTTGGTAAAACTAATCACTGTGTTTCATACTTCTCATCTCTAAATATTTGCTTCACTATCCTTTCTTCCTTTCTCTCTCTCTCTTTCTCTCTCTCACACACACACACACACACACACACACACACACACACACACACACACTCACCATCTCTACAGAAGACTACCCAATTTCTTATTCATTCACCCCATTAAACTCAATACTCTGGATCCATTTCTTAGTGATACATGGCAGTTTCTTCATCAGAGGATAAAGGGTCTAGACATAAAAGCATGGCATTTCAATTACTAATATATTTGATATTATTGTACATAAATATTCTGCCTAGATACCTCAAAATAAATATATTCAATGCAGAATAATTTTATAAGTGAAATCGTGTGTTACTATGGTTTAGGTAAGGGTGTGGATTAAGTGCTCCCAGGAAATTCTATTCTCAGAACCCTTTATACAAAATCCAAGAAACATGCCAGTCCTCTCTGGTGACCTCATTATCTTCCCAAAGTGTGTCTGAGGTGAAGAATGATTTTGTCAATCACTGTCCTGAAGGACTGGTTTAGTCCAGGTGAAGGATCCTGTGAGAGGATCCCTTTTTATCTTTTAGGTCTTTGATCTTCCTGGGGTGCAATTATCAGGCCACTGACTCTTCTGTCATTTTTGTCTTTAGGGAAATACCTGCAAGCTTCAATTTTCAGATGCACTGTAATTCAGACTTTCCTTTATTTTATGTCATGATAGTGGTTTAAATTCAGGTGTATCACTATTTGATAACTATTTTATCAAACTATGTTTGCTGTTGTCTTTTACTTGTGTAAAGTGAAAGTTGTTAACATATTATGTTTTGTTACCATTTCCTTTTGAAGGGATTTATGTTTTACTAGTTAAACAAAATACCAAGGCCAAAAAAAGTCACTTTTTGGCAACATTCAAATGGTAATACTTATGATACGATAACAGATGCTGGGCTACTCATCCATCTAGGAACCTGAAATATCAGTACAGCTTACAAATTGCAACCACTCAGTCATAATGCATGAGATACATTTACTATGCAACAAAATAGTACCTACTATGCAACCCAACAATTCACTCCAATGTACTTACCCAAAAGAAATAAAAATACATACCCACATAAGGACTTGTACATGCATGTTCATGGCAACTTTACTCATACTAGCCCCAACCTGTAAAGAACTGAATTATCCATGAACAAGTAATCAAATTGTGTTTAACATATATAATGGGACACTATAGTGTGATCAAGAAGAATGGACAAATAGTACATGTCACAAGATGAATAGTTCTCAAACCTTATGCTGAATGAAAAAAAAGCAGATGGAAAGAAGCTCATATTATATGATAAGGCTTATATAAAGTAATAGAAAATCCAAACATGTATAAATGACAGAAAGGAGATCAGTTGCTACCTGGTCCTGACTTAAAGTACACTGATATGAGGGATACAAAGTGATATGAGGGAACATTTGTACATGATAGAAATGTTCTATATCTATATGATGGCTGTTGTTCCACAGACATACACATCTGTCAAACTCATCAAAATATAAATTTTAAAACAGTTAACATCTGAACTTAGAAGACCCAAGTTGAGAGACTCCATTCACAGTCTATAAAATATAGATATTCTGTGATAATGACTATAAGAACTACTCAATACTTCTAATCAGAATAAATCATACACATTATATACTAGCTTAAGCTCTGAAATTTAGTCTAAAATTGTGATCAACATATATCCTCAGCCCATCTGAGATTTTATGGTCATGAATTACTTATTCAATAATCGAACTTTTTAAAGATATCAAATTTTGATCCTTCCCTTAACAAACACCTATGTTTTCAACCCTGTAATGATTTAGAATTAAATGAAATAAAACAAATTAAATTATAACTAATGATAATTTTATTTTAAAATTAGAAATGATATGTTTAGCATTAAAATGATTATAATTTTGAAGGGAAAGGGTTTTAGATAAAGAGAAATATTTTGATTCTAATTGAAAAGTATAATTTTTCTAAACTTGAGTTTTAGGTAGAAATATATCAGATAATTTAACTAAATTTGAAGCACACCTGAAAGTTTTTATAAACTTTTTGTATGTAAATTAGTTTCATTAGATTTAATAAGTTTCCTTGAGAGACTTATAAAAGTTTAGTTAAGTATTTGAATATGTAGATTGTCTTTCTGGATATAAGATTTCTCAGTTGGCTATCTATAGTACTAACAAGGAATAAATATTAAACTTCTGTTATAGCTCAACCTGTTTACAGAAATTTTATTAGTTAAGATTACAAATGGAGGTGTCTGGATGTTTCAGTTAGTTGAGCATGTGGCTCTTAATTTCACCTTAGATCATGATCCCAGGGTCATGGGAAACAACCCCAGCATAGGGCTCTGTTCTGAGCAGGAAGCTACTTAGGAGTCTCTCTCTCTCCCCCTACCCCTCTCCCCAGCTCAGATTCTCTCTAAAATAAATAAAAAATAATAAATAAATAAATAAATAAATAAATAAATAAATAAATAAAAGATTGCAAATGGAACTATTTAAGGATTAGTCTATGCGAATTACCTGGAAGCAGCATTAATAAAATTCCCTATGAAAACAATGGTTTATAATTCATATAAAATTATTGGGTTACTAATTAAAATGACAAGATCTTTTGGGTATTTTTGAATGAATTATATGGAAATTAGATTTTAAATGTGCTGCCTTAAAATAGGAATATGAATTGAATACTCAAGTTACTCCAAATGCTTTTTTAAGTGTCCAAAGTTACCCTTAGATGTCAAAAGCTGACATTAATAATACAAAGTGGAGGCTCAGAGTCGAATGTAATTTCACTGGAGAAAATTATGGCAAGATGATGGTTATGAGAGTTAATTTTCAGACAGAGAAACTAGAAATCAGAAATATGGGCAATATTTTCAACAAAAGTAGATGAGAAAGCATGCACACTTATCCTGAAGTTCCAAAAGATGAGAATAAACCACCAACAACCATAAAATCTTCATTGTGTCAATATCTTTGTAGGAAGCAAAGTAAGGAAGTAAAGAAACAGTCTCTGATGGATTTGTGACCAGAACACCAACATTAACAAATATTCACTGAAAAGAATGTAGCGGGAAAATTTGAAAAGAGCAGCTAAACATGACAAAGGACCGATAATACCAGGTGACTTCAAGAGGCCTGTGGTAAAAACGACCAAGGACTGAAGCATTCTATTCCTATTAACTTTCAAACTTATAAGCCATTCTTGGGCAGGGCCCTAAATTGAGAAATGTCTAAGCAGGTTCAAATTAATCAGGAAAGAGATAAGAAATGATAGAAGACCATATGGTCTGTAAATATACAGAAAGTGTGAGTCAACAATTTTATATCTAGCAAATCACTATAAGCAAAAAGAACACAAACCAACATGCAAGTTTATGAAGTACATTGTTCTAATAATTCTTTTTAAAATAAATTTTAGACAACCAAAATCGCTGGAAAGACATAGGCATCAAGTATTGATAGGCAGCATTAAATATATTGGCACATATATAATTAAGAGAAAATATGAAATAAGAGGGACAGAAGGAGTGTAAGTGTTGTAATAGCTACATGGTGTAACAATATACACAAAATTTAATTATAAAAATAATAAAAGAATGGTCAATGAGTGTGCACAATTTTTATTTTAAAGAAGTTATATTGGTGATAGTGTTATTATTGTTATTCTGAGACTTTTCTGTGGGTATAATAGGACAGAGCAAATGAATAATTTGGGATATTTGAATTCTATCATGTCCATCTTTCTTGACCATCATAAATTTCAGTGTGGGATAAAGGAGATGCAAATATAGAAAAGAAATGTAAGTAAGCATTTATTCTTGAATTTGATTGGAATGTAAATATAATATCATTCAATATGATATATACACATATATGATAATTCGAATTCAAATACACACATATGCACACACACACAAACTTTTATACTCCCAGCAGTATCCACTGAAAATGACAAAAAATGAGAACATAGTAGCTGATTGTGACCTTGTAACATCATTTATTACAAAGGGCTTTTGGAGGTATGAATGATTCCAGAATCACAGCAGGAAATATTAAAGATGAGACCAGACAAGACACTTTTTCTCATGCATCCTATTATGACAAAAGGGCATTGAAGTAAGGAACTATCATAAGCAAAGAATGAAAAAATTATGTTTCAAGAATAATAATTTCACTGTACTGAAACC